>NC_059201.1:6273019-6343019 GCF_020615455.1 Coregonus clupeaformis
TTCCCCTTTTATTTTTCATGAAGAGAAATAAAATGGTGACGGCAGCAATCAGGCTGGTTCCACCAGGCTACGGTTCTATCAATTACTACAGGTCAGTGTGTGATCGATGTCTGGGTCAGGTGTGTAATAATATTATGATATTGTTATATTATTTTTTAAAAATGTCATGTTTTTACATATCCCCATACCCATTTATTCAATCAAATAAATACGTTTGCTAAAAATAACTTTTTTTGCAAATACTGTGGAAAATGAATTCAGAAACAGGCCAAGTTGGAATTGTATTTTTTTCTTAATTTGTCACGTTGAAAGATTAAAGCATTTGTTTGGACCTTATATGCATCTCACTTTACATTGAAATCAAATAGACATTCCAAGACACTATAAAATTGTTTTACGGATTTTATTTGCAACTTTGAACAAACAATAATACAGTTAAAATGAACAAAGTAAATCCAATACAATGTTTCATGTAATAACAGAAATAAAAGACGAGCACGTTAGTTTTCCTCTAATTCAACCACCTAACCGATACATCGTTTACAATAACATGTTGAATGAATATGGGTACAGTGAAGGTATATTACAGTAGAACTGTGTCGGTATTAATACAGGAGTATATAAAATATATATGTGAATCAGGGTAGAGCTCTACATTGTAAATATTACTACCACTAAATTCAGTCAATTTGATAGAAAAAGATTAGCGTTCTAGGTGTAAAACTATCCCTTACACACTAAAGCCATAGCGGCTTATATAAGTACTGAGTACTGACTGGCAAACTTTCCTGAGATCCGTATTACTCAACAAACTGGGCAAGAAGTATCATCTCTGATGGCCTCTGCAGCCTTTAGGATGAATCTTAATGTTAGATTTGAGGTTGGCGGATAAGGGACAGTAGCCTGGTATTCGTACTGTTTTTAGCTACGTTTCACAGTTGCCACCCAGTGACAGAATGGTAGGCGTAGCGTTCAGTCAGATTTAACCAGGCTAGATAAAGGATGTGGTGACAATGAAATGCACTCTCCGTGTTCCTAGTTCTCGCAGCCTTCATACTAGGAATGAGTCCAACACAAGTTTGTCAGAATCGCTTAGTTGAGGGTTGCTGGGGGCCGATCAATAAAAACGTATACCAAACCCCCAATCGGTAACTCCTAGCAATGGGAATAATCACTTGAATCGTTTTTTTTTTCGATTAGCCGTAATTTTGGAATCAATGCCCGACGAACCCAAACACATAATCCGATCATTTTACTCATCCCTACTTCATCCAAATCACTTCACTAGGCTTAACGAGCAAAACGCCCAATCAGGATCGCGTTCATTAGGGCTTGCAACAGAAACTAAACAAGTGTTTATTTTTGTCCAGGTAGTCCCACCTTTTTTATTTCCATTTGATGCCTTATGAACGCGATGCATGTGATGGGTGTTGGTTAACAGTCTTCATAGGTAGATGCATCCGATCAATTCCTTAATTTTGGAATCGACGCCCTCAATCAGTTAATTTAATCTAACCCATCCCAACTTTATACTGAACACTACACTTGACTGAATAAGCTAAATGCCCCAATCATTCAATGCTTGTGATGGGCGTTTAGTTAACAATATATTTCAAAGATGCTTCCTGACATCCAGCCCTACATGCATACAGTACACTGTAACCGCTCAACAGAGGCATTGCATGACCCATCCACCTTCTGAACCTTTTCCTCCATTACTTGACATGCTGTACGTCGATCTCTCAGTACGTCTGCCACAATGCTGCAGTTCCTTCTCTCCGTGGTTTTACTTGGACTTTCTCTTTCATCACTCGTTCTTTCTTTACATCTACCTTTCCTTCTTTCTCTCATACAGTTTTTCAGCAAATTATTTATTTAACATTCTTCTTAAAACACAACACGTATCTTTGGTTTCTTTCTAACGCTGTCTTAAAATGCATTTCAAAGTCACCACCACATTAAACCCTTCACCGCCAACCTGCTAGTCCAAATGTAAATGTTCTGCCGTGTTACTTCATTCCTTTCTTCATCCCTCGCTCCTCTTTTCTTCCCTCACTTCCTGGTGTTGACTAGTCTCTCTATCAGGACTTCCTGGTGTTGACTAGTCTCTCTATCAGGACTTTCTGGTGTTGACTAGTCTCACTATCAGGACTTTCTGGTGTTAACTAGTCTCTCTATCAGGACTTTCTGGTGTTAACTAGTCTCTCTATCAGGACTTCCTGGTGTTGACTAGTCTCTCTATCAGGACTTCCTGGTGTTGACTAGTCTCTCTATCAGGACTTTCTGGTGTTGACTAGTCTCTCTATCAGGACTTTCTGGTGTTAACTAGTCTCTCTATCAGGACTTCCTGGTGTTGACTAGTCTCTCTATCAGGACTTCCTGGTGTTGACTAGTCTCTCTATCAGGGCTCGGCGTGTCCTCTGCACCTCCTCTCCCAGTCTCTCTATCAGGACTTCCTGGTGTTAACTAGTCTCTCTATCAGGACTTCCTGGTGTTAACTAGTCTCTCTATCAGGGCTCTGCGTGTCCTCTGCACCTCCTCTCCCAGTCTGTCGATCTCCGCTTTCAACCTCTCGTTCTGATCCGTCAGCTCCTGCACCTTCCTCTCTTTCTCCTGCTCCTTCTCTCTCCTGCTCTTCTTCGCAGAAGAGGAAGAGGAGGATGAGCGTGAGCCGGAGGAAGGGAAGGACAGAGAGTTGCCCCTCTTGCGTTTGTCCTGCTGAGACGAGGAGAAAGCGGTGCTAGTAGGAGAGGAAGGAGGAGAGGCGGAGGAGGAGCAGGAGGGAGAGTCGGGGACGCAGGGGTGTTCCTCCTCGCTAGCGGAGGGAGACTCAGGTTGTTGGACGTTGTTGGAGTGATGATGAAGCTGATGATGGTGGTAGCTACCGCTCACCATGATCCCTGCGGTCTCCACAACGCCCACCCCTCCCTCGCTCAGCAACTCAAAGAACTCTGGGGGTAGCAGGTCCCCCCCTCCTGAGCCCCCTCTTTCTCCATCGCTACCTCTCTCTCTGTCCCCCTGCGCCTCAGCTGGACTCAGACAGGAGGAGGTGTGGTGGGGCGGATGGGTAGGAGGCTCCTCCGGGATCGTGACCCTCTGGACCCCCTCAACTCCGCCCCACGCCTCCCCCCCGACGCCCACCCCCACCCCGTCTGTCAGCCATGTCAGGGAACAGCTCTCCAGAACATCCAGGAACTCCGGCTCCTTCTGGAGAAAAGAGAAGAGAAGGAGAGAAGGAGAAGAGAGAAAGAATAGAAGAGAAGACAGAGAAGAGAAAGGTGAGTAAATGGAACATGGCCCGGTAGGGAGTGGTTGTGTCGAAAGAGCTTCTTCCATCAGCACTGTGGAAAGAGTTGCATCATGAAGAAGAGAAGATGAAGCAAAAAACAAAATGTAGATAACCAAAAACGAATTAAAAGCCAAAACACATTGACGATCATCAATCAATCAGTCATCGATCAATCATGGTTCATAGATCAATCGATATTGATCAAAACTCATTTTTAAAATCTCAACTGACCTCAGAGCAGGGAGGGGCACGCGCCAGCTTGGCCCCGCCCCCGTCTGAACCCAGGATATCCTGCAGGTCCTCATACCACGCCTCCAACTCTGCACCACACAGCGGCCCCACACCTGGGGGGTACGGAGGGGGCAGGTGAAGCCACTCTGCAGTCATCTCTCTCTCCGTCACTCACTCTTCCACAGCCACAAGCTGGAACACACTGGACCAGGACTGGAGGTGGAAAGATGGAGATGAGACTGTTTTAGAATCATGTCCAGACAGCAGGGTTTGGTTTTAGAATGATGAAATCATTCATTAATGTAGCATCTTCTGCATGAACAGTTTCTATACAGTAGGCTAGACATCGGGATCCACATACAAATTACTAAGGAGAAAGCTATATGTAAGAGAGCTGTGCAATAGAACAGGCTACGTTAGCACATGTTGTTTCGAATTATCAATTGTTGAAGGAAGATAAGCAATTGAACAAAGTACCGGTATTATAATTTCTATATTGTGTGAAAACAGCCACTTTTTCACTAAATGTTAAAATAGTGGCACTTAGTGGACAAATGGGTCTACTGCACAAACCAATTTATGATAATAGAATTCGATGGCTAAAAACATGAGATTTCACGTTTACATTTAAGTAATTTAGCACACATTTTTTTTCATACAGGTCCTCGTGGGAAACGAACCCACAACTCTGCTGTTGCAAACGCCATGCTCTACCAACTGAGCTACACGGGACCGTATTGGTGGTAGTTGAACTAAATTCAAATCTTGGTAGTGTTTTCAGTAGCTAATTACTTTCTTTTTTTTGCCATTTAGCGGTGTAGCAAACTACTGGAACTAAGCAGTAGTTTTTTTTTGAAAGAAGATAATAAAATGTGGGTGAAATAAGCAAAAATGTCCTTTCTTTTTCAGACCTGCCAAATTCTCACTTGAAACAGTTTTTGTGTTTAATAGGCTACATTCTACATTTTGTTAACACCTGATCCCAGGGTGATATGTTCTTGCAATTTGCAGTCTATGACATTTCAGATTTAGAATGATGACTTAATTGCAAACATTATCAAGTTAAAATCTTGAAAATAAATGCATTGATATGATGCAAGTATAATGAGGTTAACTTGTCATCCATAGACATAGCATCCAACACTCAGTAAAAACAACACAGAAGTCAAAAGAATGAATAGGGAAATGCAATTCACCTTCTGAGAGTCTTTTATAATCAAGTCTGGCAATTGGTTGTTGGCGATAATTTGTCCCAACAAGTCTAGAAAGAAAGAATTCATGGCATCAAATACTGCAACAATTATTCAATACAGTGTGTCTAGATGTTAAAATGTGCTTAAAGGAACATAAATTGGTATTTTATAACAACAGACAGATATCGCTGATGCACTCAACTTGATAAACAACCTCCTGACAATACGTTTCTAAAATGGTTGAATACAGGCCTATAAAAATGATTTTATGTGGATTAAATTAATACAATAATTTGACAAACTACTATGCTATGGCTTCACAGTTCAGTTTTAAAAAAAAAGATGTGTGGGAAATCATCAAAAGCAGGTCACTCCGTAGGGACTCGAGGGCTCCCCCTTCTGCCACCGTCCACGATGAATTCTATTTCGATCAAAACATCCTTCCTTGAGTTCCATTTACACAAGCTCATGAAAAAGAAAAAATAGATTTCTACATGCAATCTTCCCAACACGCAATATATATTTTTCTAAAAATAGAGGTTTATCGTTGACATTGAATAGTTAAAGGTACTTTAAAAACCACTTGATGGACAGGAAATAAATGTGACCACAACAGAGCTAGCATGACAAACAGGTAGACATTAATCAATAAATGCAGCTCAATTCTTGGCAAATACTTTTGTGAAGAATATCTATATATTCTATCATGTATTCGTTGAAGAATACATTTCAGAAATGTGACATTTAAGCAACTGCAGGCTAAATGTGTTTCTCGGATGTGGTGTGGTAGGCTACTGCTCGCTCTCCAAGCCAAGGCATTACGTCATGGAATCAGAGTCCAGGACGGGCGAAACAAAAGACAGGGTGAAAACGGACACCTCCACTGGGCCAGAACACTGGGATGAGACAATGAAGACCTTTCTATTCTATTCTAATGAAAAGTCCACTCCAAATAGCCATGCGATCTTATTCTGTCAATGCAAATAAGTGTTTTTTTTATTTTTATTTAATAGGCTATTAACATAACAAATGTAATGTCTGGATAAATGGCATCTTATAGATTGATCAAACAAAAGCCTGAATGGAGATAATGGGAAATAATAAGTTAATAAAACCGAAACAAAACTTTGTAAAACGTTATATAAACGTTTGACAGCCCAGCTGTCTCTGTGATGTCAAACGTCCGAGAGCGAGCTCGTGACAGAGAGAACGCAACTTGGGGTCAAAGTCAAATAATCAGATAAATGTTGGATAAAAATATAACAAATGTCAATTATAATTGCACACAGCAACTGCTGTCCTAAAACAGACATGGGAAAGTCGCCAAACAACATTCTTCTTTTCCAAAAGGGAAAGCCAGAGAGAGACGATCAGCTGCCAAATGAAAATTAGAACTTCTATAGGCTAGAAGTCCCTAAAAGACAATGAACAACTTTAAAAACTATACAGAATAAAATTCACTTACCCTTTTTCTTTTATTATTTCGCTTTCTCGACTGTCTTGGATTCGGAGTATGTATATATTTTAGTTGAGATTGGTGATAGCTCATGTTAACCATTGTTCAGTTTAGGATACTGAATGTGATTTTTCGGAAACTCCCGGTGATCTTTATATATGGTGACGCCAACCGAACTCTACGGGAAGGTTTTTTTTTTCACACAACCTAACTAAGACGTTAGCTGATGATGAAACTACTGACAACCAGATGGTACAATCGTAATCTACGCGCTAAATTATTTTGCTTGGCGACATCCAATTGGTAATTGTATTAAACAGTAAAGGCGGGCTCTAAAGGGTATTCTAGTTGTCTCCATCTGGGTAGTTTGTGTGACGTGAAGATGTGATACTGCCAGGATGAATTTGGGGCGTATGGGAGTCACATGAAAGGAATGATGCAATGCTTGGCAACCCATTTCTAGTCGGAGATAAGACCGGGAGAACCAGAGCATGTTTTATTTAACAGTCTCTGTCTCTAACAAAAAAAAAAAAAATACACTTATGCAAGAATATTTTAGCATGTCTAAGCAAAGTTTTTCTCACAAATATTAGGCTACACTATAGGCTATTTATAATTTATGTTCAGATTTTCTATTTTTGATATAGGCTTGCTCCTATTATTCTCTGGTATTTATCTTTATGTTTGGGGACCGTTTTCTTTATGCGTGTGAGGGCCACATTGTACAGTATTCAAGTTTGTGAGAGTAATGAAATGCTTTACAGTCCGACTGAAACCTGCTTTCTCTGTGTGTATAATATTATTTCTCAAGAGTAGAATGGCCTGCTGCAACAAATCCAACGTCAAACGATTGTTTTCTCCTCAAAAGAAACAATGCAATATAGCCTATCTATTGCCATAGGTAGCCTAACATCCCTATAGGGATGGATTTTTTGTTTGTTTTTGTTTTATTGGATGTGTTTATTCTAAAGGCATGCCATGTTATTAGGATATTGTTTCATTTCAGACATTTCGTTTCTTTTTATATTGCCCTCTGTGTGGAGTGAGGGGCGCTGGCTATCAAAACAACATCCCACACTTCTTGAGCGCGTCGAGAGCGAGTTCCTAAACTCCTCTACCGCATCCTCTCTATCAATGCCATGAGCGATGATGATCGTGAACAAGCTACTAGTGTTGATGAAAACTGATAATAAAACATAAATAATGAAGGTTAACCCTTTAAAAACCAACATGTTCATTCTCTTTATAATAAAGAGTATTTAACTTCCTATGTTATTTCATCAGTGTAATTTCATCCTTCGAAACTTAACGGTTAATTCCTTAACTCCAACGGACAGACAAGCGTTTAAATGCATGGCGCAACAACACGCGCAGTTTACCAGCCTAGCAACAGCGCCGAGTGGGATTCGAGACGCGTCGCGTGCGTCAGTAGCGAATAGAAAGCCCCGCGCTGTCTCCGGGACCAGGGTTAAAGCGCGCGATGAGCCTCGGTTACCACGTCACGATTTGAGGGTCTGTTGCTGAGTGAGTAGTTGGGCGGAATACTTTCTCTGTCTAATGTTTATTGAGTCCGGTCGTGTCGCGTGTATATTTTATTCGTTAGTGGGATAGTTGGAGGACACGGGGCTTTGTTGCCACAGTGTTGGCACTGGCTGGGTTTTTGTTATGATAGTCTGTGATGGGATGAGCAACAGTATTTGTAAAAAGCAGAACACAAGTTTACACAACAATATTATTCCATAAGCCTATGTAATTTGTTAGTTCGATAATAATATAAATACTAATTATCATAATCATAGGCCTAATAACAACTCAATAACGTAACGTAACAAAATGTGGGAAAAGTCAAGGGGTCTGAATACTTTCCGAATGCACTGTATGAGCATGTGGTTTTCTGGATTGGAATTCATGTATTGTTTTTATAAATGATCCAGAAAGAAAGTATGTTGACATGACAGGTGAATATTCATATTGTGTTTTATACCTTATTGATTGTTTTGGGACTTTGAATAGACCTGGCACTGTCTCTCATACTATAGTTATTCTGTATTAGGTAGGTAAAATTATAATTACACTGTTGCATCGATGCTGTCTGAATTTGGCAAAATAACTTATCTCAACCTGACTCTCTTAGCTCGCTGAAATTGCCTATTAACAAGTATATTGTATGTTTAAAATATTCAATAATAAAAATTTTAAAAAAGCCTATTAACTTTATCTGATTAGGTATATATTATATTATATGTATCTACTCTATTATATTATATGCATGTTGACTGTTTACTATAAGACTTGCTCAGTTTTAAAACCACCGTATGCAACGCTTATCTATTGTTGGTTTATTATAACCTATAATAAAGCTTGAAGAGGAGGGGGCAGCACAGGTCCACAGAACAGCGCAGAGAACGGGCGAGCGGCTCTTCAGATGCATTGTTGGTATGGAATTTCCAAACATTCGCCTCTCAGCGACTGCGCATGCCTGAAAGAAAAGTCCCTAAGCAAACCCAAAGGCAGAGTTGGGCGACTGAACAAAGTTTGGGAGGATGCTCCCTCTGAGATTGAACGGACAGATCACATCAGCCGTGTACGGGGGAGGAGAGAATACCCACGCGGACTTCAAGGATGCTGAGAAGAAGAAGAAGAAACGAGCACTGCCGAGGATGTCAGGGGAAAAGCACTACAGTGATAAGGCCAGCCAGGTCGACGAGGGGCAAGAGATTTTACTGATAGTTTTCATTGTCCCACAGCCGATCAGATAGATACTAGGCTATATCACCTGATCAACCTGGCTGCTTCAAACATCAGCACTACCACCACTCACAACACATATCAAATCATCATTAGCCTTATACCTATTCTACATCAGGGTTTTAGTAAATATACTTGAATGATGGCTAAAATATCCAAAAAGGTTCAAAGTTCAATGGCACTGTATCTGGGCAGCACTGCTGCAGTTAGCAATGATGGAGTGAGTGGTGAAAAGCTGAACCCTACCGCATGAACCCAATGAACTCATATTAAGCTTTTTATAAGGGTCTATGCTGCCCTCTACTGGCCATGTAGCACCATTACAAACATGAGTAATCATGACTAGAACAGTCGAGTAACAAGTTGCCTGGCTCTAACCACGGATCTAGAATCAGTTTACCCTATCCCTAATCATAGCCTCAATTTTTAGGGGCGCAAAAATATGTGACCCTGGATTAGGGGTAAAGGTAATATCGGTTAACCCTGAACAAAGTTTCGCGTAATTGGTCAGATTTACGTTGTCTGTCCATGAGAGATTATGGGTAAGGGGCCATTTTTACCTTCTCTATTTGGCCCTCCTGTGAATGTGGTTGATTTATTTAGTCTGTGTTACGTTGATATAAGGGAATTGAGAAGTCAACAATTTTGTAGCATTGGAATCAAGTCTAAATCATGTCATGTTTTACAGCAACTGTCAGTCTTATCAACTAACTCGGCTAGGCGAAGCGAACGTATGTGCTCTCATACTCCCTAAAGACTTTAGTTTGAAAAACGAGAAAAAAAACGGCAATATTACAGTTGTTTGTCACCAATGAGACACCTTAGTAGCAACAAAACCAGAAAACACTTAGTCTAAATTAATCTAAGAGTAAGAAATCTGTCATTCATGTTTACGTTTTTGCCGCGGTGTTTTAGTCGCGCAATTTTACATCTAGCTAAAATGTTTGGTGCAGCATTTCTGAAGTGAAACATTTTCTATCAAAACTAGTCGTCTCGAATGACACTTCATGTTCCCACTCCTACTAGTAGTACTGTTGACCAATCACCGATGAAGGGGCGTAGACTTCGGCTACCGAAAAAATGTCGTGCACGAACGGTTCTTATTATAGCTCAGTGTATGAACGGTTCTTATTATAGCTCAGTGTATGAACGGTTCTTATTATAGCTCAGTGTATGAACGGTTCTTATTATAGCTCAGTGTATGAACGGTGCTTATTATAGCTCAGTGTATGAACGGTTCTTATTATAGCTCAGTGTATGAACGGTTCTTATTATAGCTCAGTGCATGAACGGTTCTTATTATAGCTCAGTGTATGAACGGTGCTTATTATAGCTCAGTGTATGAACGGTTCTTATTATAGCTCAGTGTATGAACGGTTCTTATTATAGCTCAGTGCATGAACGGTTCTTATTATAGCTCAGTGTATGAACGGTTCTTATTATAGCTCAGTGCATGAACGGTTCTTATTATAGCTCAGTGTATGAACGGTTCTTATTATAGCTCAGTGTATGAACGGTTCTTGTTATAGCTCAGTGTATGAACGGTTCTTATTATAGCTCAGTGCATGAACGGTTCTTATTATAGCTCAGTGCATGAACGGTTCTTATTATAGCTCAGTGTATGAATGGTTCTTATAAATAAATAATAAATTGGTCATTTAGCAGACGCTCTTATCCAGAGCGACTTACAGGAGCAATTAGGGTTAAGTGCCTTGCTCAAGGGCACATCGACAGATTTTTCACCTAGTCGGCTCGGGGATTAGAACCAGCGACCTTTCGGTTACTGGCACAACGCTCTTAACCACTACGTTAACCACTAGCTCAGTGTATGAACGGTTCTTATTATAGCTCAGTGCATGAACGGTTCTTATTATAGCTCAGTGTATGAACGGTTCTTATTATAGCTCAGTGTATGAACGGTTCTTATTATAGCTCAGTGTATGAACGGTACTTATTATAGCTCAGTGTATGAACGGTTCTTATTATAGCTCATTGCATGAACAGTTCTTATTATAGCTCAGTGTATGAACGGTTATTATTATAGCTCAGTGTATGAACGGTTCTTATTATAGCTCAGTGTATGAACGGTTCTTATTATAGCTCAGTGCATGAACGGTTCTTATTATAGCTCAGTGCATGAACGGTTCTTATTATAGCTCAGTGCATGAACGGTTCTTATTATAGCTCAGTGTATGAACGGTTCTTATTATAGCTCAGTGTATGAACGGTTCTTATTATAGCTCATTGCATGAACGGTTCTTATTATAGCTCAGTGTATGAACGGTTATTATTATAGCTCAGTGTATGAACGGTTCTTATTATAGCTCAGTGCATGAACGGTTCTTATTATAGCTCAGTGCATGAACGGTTCTTATTATAGCTCAGTGCATGAACGGTTCTTATTATAGCTCAGTGTATGAACGGTTCTTATTATAGCTCAGTGTATGAACGGTTCTTATTATAGCTCAGTGTATGAACGGTACTTATTATAGCTCAGTGTATGAACGGTTGTTATTATAGCTCAGTGCATGAACGGTTCTTATTATAGCTCAGTGCATGAACGGTTCTTATTATAGCTCAGTGCATGAACGGTTCTTATTATAGCTCAGTGCATGAACGGTTCTTATTATAGCTCAGTGTATGAACGGTTCTTATTATAGCTCAGTGTATGAACGGTTCTTATTATAGCTCATTGCATGAACAGTTCTTATTATAGCTCAGTGTATGAACGGTTATTATTATAGCTCAGTGTATGAACGGTTCTTATTATAGCTCAGTGCATGAACGGTTCTTATTATAGCTCAGTGCATGAACGGTTCTTATTATAGCTCAGTGCATGAACGGTTCTTATTATAGCTCAGTGTATGAACGGTTCTTATTATAGCTCAGTGTATGAACGGTTCTTATTATAGCTCAGTGTATGAACGGTACTTATTATAGCTCAGTGTATGAACGGTTGTTATTATAGCTCAGTGCATGAACGGTTCTTATTATAGCTCAGTGTATGAACGGTTCTTATTATAGCTCAGTGTATGAACGGTTCTTATTATAGCTCAGTGTATGAACGGTTCTTATTATAGCTCAGTGTATGAACGGTTCTTATTATAGCTCAGTGCATGAACGGTTCTTATTATAGCTCAGTGCATGAACGGTTCTTATTATAGCTCAGTGCATGAACGGTTCTTATTATAGCTCAGTGTATGAACGGTTCTTATTATAGCTCAGTGTATGAACGGTTCTTATTATAGCTCAGTGCATGAACGGTTCTTATTATAGTTCAGTGCATAAACGGTTCTTATTAGAGCTCAGTGCATGAACGGTTCTTGAACCCTGCCCAAAAACCAAAACGTCACAACATTTCTCCATATTATATGCGCGAACTGTTTCGACTGGGAAGCATGCAACAGGCTTTTTAGGCACATTACTATTCAAATAATTATAATAAACATAACTATGCTATTTTTAATCTTGACTTTGTATAAATGTAGTATTTATTTTATGTAAACTATCTTTTCCTTGAAGACCTTTTAGCATCATATTGACACTTAGGCAGAGAATACTTTGAACTGTAGTTTTTATTAAAAAGGGACTTGATTTTATTTAACAGATTCAATTGTTTTATACCAGATCCATGTTTCACAAGTTCTCTCTCTGTAGAAGAGTGAGTGTAGTTGTTTATTCAGATGATATCCCCACCACAGACAGCCAGGTACTGTACAGTCCATCGTAGGCAGTAGATAAAAAGTAACGTGTCGGTGGTATTTTAGTCTCAGTCACAATAATAATAAGTTACAAGCAACTGAGCATGAAACATTTAAGGTACACAGGCATATTTACAAGCATCCCTCCAGGACTTCAGGCCCCCCCCAAAAGCACACAGGTATGCATTCCTGCTACATGTCCATACATCGTCTTTCTGACTGACGACATGTCCCGATTCTTCACCCTTCTCCCAAAGCGTGCACTTGCATACCTCCCGTCATTGGATTGGTGTAAGCATTAACTGGAGGGAGTTTCCACTATTGTTAAATCCACGACGGGAAGTGTGCAAAGTGTATACTTTGGGGAAAAGGGTGGACAATCGGCATTGGTTGTTTGTTTTTGTGCAGTAATGTTGTAGACACGTATTTTCTCTGGACATGCTATTCCACTTCTTGAGCCCTCAAATTGAACATTCAATTAAATTACTTAGCTGATTGAATGTTGTAGCACTTCCCTAAAACTAGTGTGGATGAACAGGTTGAAAGGACATGGAGGAAGATTTTTAATTGAGAGAAAAAAATTCAGTCTGAAAGCCATTGAGCTTTGAAGGGAATAATCATGTGACGTTTGTTTATGTTTATATATATATATATATATATATTGGGTGTAATGCATTGCATTTGATACCAAATGAAAGACTTAATATGGGAGAGAGATGTGGGATGTGGAGGAAGGGGAAAATAGACAAGAACATTGTGTCCATTTTAGAATAGTATGATTTTTTGTTGTTGTTGTTTTAACTTTCAAATCAAACATTACGCTTTGAGAAACAAGAAGGCAGAGGTGGAAGAAGAGTGAAAGAAGACCCTCCACTCCCTCAATTTGCCCAACTGTCCTGACAGACGTAAAAAAAAAAAAAAAAGAAACATTTATTTGTTGAGCGTCTTCATTCTCTGGTCCAGAGCAGCAAAGTTCTCCTCTACAGACAGGAGATTCTCCTTCATGGTTGTCTGCACCTGGGAAAGGGGGAGAGGGAAAGATGAGTACATTTAAATTGTAACTTCTAAATCCACCCATCACTTTTGGACTTTATAGCACTCCCAGAGGGCATGGATTATTGAGTCAGTCGTTGTTATTTTTACACTTAATCCATGAATATGCCGTTGTGCTGTAGAATGTTAATTTTGTCTTGTGTAATAAATTCTATATATTAGTTTATACTGGACTAAGTCTACATTTTCTTTAACTGTTATTTCGTTATTATGTTCCATCATTCCCTCCATCTTGTGCCAATATCAGTTCTTTTTAAGTCTTGGTTCCAAGAGTTTATATTTTTTTCCCCCAAGAGATTGTCAGTTTGATAGGTGAGATATACAAAACCTTGCAGAGAGCCTATCATATGAATATCCTTTCCTGACTCAAATATGGTTCCCTCAAGACTGCTCTGATGTCCAAAAGATTTCAAATCAATTTCTTGATATGAAACTTTTCAGTCGTATGCATTTGAAAATATCTACATTGGTCAGTAAAAAACTGCTTTTTAAATTCTGTCATGGAAATACATTTATTTACTATTTCCAAGTCATTTACGGGTTCTATGCAGTTTTCCATGTGGACCAAATTAACGGTGAATTCTGAAAAGCTATCGAAGGATTGTTCCATAAGGTTGTGTTTTTAGGGAGTGATATTGGTTACATTTTCTTCCATATTGTTAGTGTTCTTAACTATCAGTGGTGGAAAAAGTACCTAAGTATCTTTACTTTTACTCAAGTATGACCACTTACTAGAAAATGAATCAAGTAAAAGTCACGCAGTAAAATACTACTTAAGTAAAAGTAAAAGTATTTGGTTTTAAATCTACACTGAACAAAAATATAAACACAACATATAAAACTGTTGGTCCCATGTTTCATGAGTTGAAATAAAATAACCCAGAAATGTTCCATATGTGCAAAAAGCGTATTTCTCTCAAGTTTTGTGCACAAATTTGTTTACATCCCCTTTAATGAGCATTTATCCTTTGCCAAGATAATCCATCCACCTGACAGGTGTGGCATATCAAGAAGGTGATTAAACAGCATGATCATTACACAGGTGCACCTTGTGCTGGGGACAATAAAAGGCCACTAAAATGTGCAGTTTGGTCACACAACACAATTGTCATGACTTGCCCTAAGTCACGTCACGACAATGCCACAGATGTCTCAAGTTGAGGGATTGTGCAATTGGCATGCTGACTGCAGGAATGTCCACCAGAGCTGTTGCCAGAGAATTGAATGTTCATTTCTCTACTATAAGCCGCCCCCGAAGTCGTTTTAGAGAATTTGGCAGTACGTCCAACCGGCCTCACAACCGCAGACCACGTGTATTGCGTCGTGTGGGCAAGCGGTTTGCTGATGTCAACGTTGTGAACAGTGCCCCCATGTTGGTGGTGGGGTTATGGTATGGCAGGCATAAGCTACAGACAACGAACACAACTGCATTTTATCGATGGCAATTTGAATGCACAGAAATACCGTGACAAGATCCTGAGGCCCATCGTGAGGCCCATTTTTTAAAAGGTATCTGTGACCAACAGATGCATATCTGTATTCCCATTCATGTGAAATCCATAGATTTAGGGCCTAATGTATATATTTCAATTGACTGATTTCCTCATATGAACTGTAACGCAGTAAAATCAATTAAATTGTTGCATGTTGTATTTATATTTTTGTTCTGCATATTTAAAGTGTCAAAAGTAAAATATATAAATCATTTCAAATTCCTTATATTAAGCAAACCAGAGGGCACACTTTTAGTCTTCTTTTATTTACGGATAGCCAGGGACACACTCCAAAACTCAGACATCATTTATAAAACTATGCATGTGTGTTTAGTGAGTCCGCCAGATCAGAGGCAGTAGGGATGACCAGGGATGTTCTCTTGAGAAATGTGTTAATTGGACCATTTTTCTGTTCTGCTAAGCATTCAAAATGTAACGAGTACTTTGTGTCAGAGAAAAATGTATTGGAGTAAAAAGTACATGATTTTCTTTAGGAATGTAGCGGGGTAAAAGTATTCAAAAATATAAATAAATAGTAAAGTACAGATACCCAAAAAAAACGATTTAAGTTAAAATACTTTTAAGTACTACTTAAGTACTTTGCACCACTGGTAACTATGAAGTTGTTAATGTTCTTAGCTTTATCCTTTCCAGCACAGTTACAGCAACTATGATTGATGTGTAACCAGGCCAGTGCAGTACAGCTTGGCTCAATGGTGTGAAAAGGTTAAAGTCACATGACAGTCCCAGCAGCAGTCCAACCTACCGCAGAGCAGTGTGAGATGTGTCACTGTGTCTCCTACCTCAGAGCAGTGCGAGATGTGTCACTGTGTCTCCTACCTCAGAGCAGTGTGAGATGTGTCACTGTGTCTCCTACCTCAGAGCAGTGTGAGATGTGTCACTGTGTCTCCTACCTCAGAGCAGTGTGAGATGTGTCACTGTGTCTCCTACCTCAGAGCAGTGTGAGACGTGTCACTGTGTCTCCTACCTGTGAGAGCAGTGTCCCGTTGTCCTTCAGAGAGTTGTTGATCATCTGCTGGGTGGTGTCCAGGTGGGTCAGCAGCTGCCCAAACTGCATGGCTACAGATAATCATACACAAGTAAAAGCTTAGACGTTACACTGGCAGAGAGCAGCAGCATAAATCAATCACAACATGGTGACAGAGAGAGTCAGACAAACCACATCGCTACAACCCAGATACAAGACATCACACGGAGTCAAAGAACAGACAACTAAAAACAAGTGGGTAACATTTTCAAAGCATATCAGAGTTGTGGACATTACTCGTTCCTTTAAATTTGTTTTTCTAACTGCCACACCTGCAAGTTAAATGTGAGTATTTTCAATGTTTCTGAGCCAGGTCTGAAAGCCAGGTGATTGACAGGTCAGTATGTTTCTGAGCCAGGTCTGAAAGCCAGGTGATTGACAGGTCAGTATGTTTCTGAGCCAGGTCTGAAAGCCAGGTGATTGGCAGGTCAGTATGTTTCTGAGCCAGGACTGAAAGCCAGGTGATTGGCAGGTCAGTATGTTTCTGAGCCAGGTCTGAAAGCCAGGTGATTGGCAGGTCAGTATGTTTCTGAGCCAGGTCTGAAAGCCAGGTGATTGGCAGGTCAGTATGTTTCTG
Organism: Coregonus clupeaformis; assembly: GCF_020615455.1. Classification (NCBI taxonomy): domain Eukaryota; kingdom Metazoa; phylum Chordata; class Actinopteri; order Salmoniformes; family Salmonidae; genus Coregonus; species Coregonus clupeaformis. The sequence continues at coordinate 6,289,809 of NC_059201.1, forward strand.
AGCCAGGTCTGAAAGCCAGGTGATTGACAGGTCAGTATTTTCTTTTTTTCTGAGCAGGTCGCAGTGATTGGCAGGTCAGTATGTTTCTGAGCCAGGTCTGAAAGCCAGGTGATTGACAGGTCAGTATGTTTCTGAGCCAGGTCTGAAAGCCAGGTGATTACCTTGTTCATGCAACTCCTTGACAGCCATGAGCCTCTGCACCACCTGAGGCAAAGAGGTTGCCATGGCGTCCCACTTCTGCACCACGTCATACAGCTGAGACACCTGACAGACAAGACAACACGGAACAAGTTGTTGATGGAAATAACACATACCCAATAATGATAAGGTTGGGGGTAAACGGAGACGGCAGAGTCCAAGGAATGAGTTGCTGAAAAATGCAGTCCGAGTTTGGTGGTGGATTGTCAAGGTTTCATCTACAGGAGATAACTACTGTAGAGCCGAGAGGTTCTCCTGGTCAGGTCAGGTGGTTAGGAAAACCTCCTGGCCATAGGGATAACCTATTTACTGTGTGAAATAAGATGTCATAAACTCTTACATTAGTTCTAAACCTCAACATAAAAAGCTGGACTAACCTTGTTCTGTGTGCCAGCATCTTCAATGGTTGCCTTGTGCTTCGCAATCTCATTCATCTTCCCAAGGACGCTCTATACAGAGAAAACACAAACACAAATCACACAATAACCATGTTCACTTTTTGCATTATAACAAACACAAAAAGATCAGCCCATCTTGTCCTTGGGTGTTCTCTGCAAAGTAGTGTGACATCGATTGCTGGTAGACTGATACGAGGTCAGTTTGGCATTCCCAACCCCTGATGGTTATGATTCTGCTGATCCACAATGTTACCTGCAGCCTGGCTTCCACTTGGTCCAGGGTGGCTGAGTCCAGAGCACTGACCCTCGCCTGCAGCATCTCCATGGTGTCCTGGAGGACAGAGAGACAGAGAGAGACAGAGAGAGACAGAGAGACAGAGAGACAGAGAGAGAGAGCGAGAGACAGAGAGAGCGAGCATTCAGTCACAGGGCTAACAGTGATTGATGATCAGGTCAGGGTTACCGTACTTTCTGACATTGTGGCTCATGCAAAATCTTTTTTTTATTTTTTAAATGAACAAAATTGGATTGATTGAGTTCAGTTGGCACAAGAAAAAAATTATCCTGTTTTGACCTACTGAATGGGACCAAGGTGGTAGACAGAATAGACTCACCATGAGACTGCCTCCCTGCATCCCAGCACTCAGAGGTCCCGGTTTGTCTGATCCAGAACCCACAGCCGTCTCCAGCTCTGCAAGCCTCTTCTCCAACTCTGCCATCTACACAGAGACAAACGAAGGAGAAGTTTATGCATGAATGAATGAAAACTGGGTAAACAAGTGACACAGAATTGACCAAGGACTCACTCAAATTTGCATTTGCAAATGCAGACACAGACACACGTTGTTGGGGACCACACACACACACACACAACCGATGCCGTTGGAGACCCCTTAACACACTCCCATTGCCCTGGGCTCCATACCTTAACACACTCCCATTGCCCTGGGCTCCATACCATAACACACTCCCATTGCCCTGGGGTCCATACCATAACACACTCCCATTGCCCTGGGCTCCATACCTTAACACACTCCCATTGCCCTGGGCTCCATACCATAACACACTCCCATTGCTCTGGGCTCCATACCTTAACACACTCCCATTGCTCTGGGCTCCATACCTTAACACACTCCCATTGCCCTGGGCTCCATACTATAACACACTCCCATTGCCCTGGGCTCCATACCTTAACACACTCCCATTGCCCTGGGCTCCATACCTTAACACACTCCCATTGCCCTGGGCTCCATACCTTAACACACTCCCATTGCCCTGGGCTCCATACCTTAACACACTCCCATTGCCCTGGGCTCCATACCTTAACACACTCCCATTGCCCTGGGATCCATACCTTAACACACTCCCATTGCCCTGTGCTCCATACCTTAACACACTCCCATTGCCCTGGGCTCCATACCTTAACACACTCCCATTGCCCTGGGCTCCATACCTTAACACACTCCCATTGCCCTGGGCTCCATACCTTAACACACTCCCATTGCCCTGGGCTCCATACCTTAACACACTTCCATTGCCCTGTGCTCCATACCTTAACACACTCCCATTGCCCTGGGCTCCATACCTTAACACACTCCCATTGCCCTGGGCTCCATACCTTAACACACTCCCATTGCCCTGGGCTCCATACCTTAACACACTCCCATTGCCCTGTGCTCCATACCATAACACACTCCCATTGCCCTGGGCTCCATACCTTAACACACTCCCATTGCCCTGGGCTCCATACCTTGACACACTCCCATTGCCCTGTGCTCCATACCATAACACACTCCCATTGCCCTGGGCTCCATACCATAACACACTCCTATTGCCCTGGGCTCCATACCTTAACACACTCCTATTGCCCTGGGCTCCATACCTTGGCAGCATCTGTGAACTTCTCCTGCTCTGGCCGACTGTGTAGTTCATACAGCACCACACCATCAGGACCTTTAGCTGCTGCCGGGGCCTTCCCCTCCCCTGTACTGCCCCTACTGCCCCTCACTGCCTCCAGCTGGGTTAACAGACGTCTGCCATGGAGATGGAGAGAGAAAGAGAGGGACACAATTGTATTTTATCGATGTCAATTTGAATGCACAGAGATAATGTGACGAGATCCTGAGGCCCATTGTCGTGCCATTCATCCGCTGCCATCACCTCATGTTTCAGCATGATAATGCACGGCCCCATATCGCAAGGATCTGTATACAATTCCTGGAAGCTGAAAATGTCCCAGTTCTTCCATGGCCTGCATACTCAGACATGTCACTCATTGAGCATGTTTGGGATGCTCTGGATCGATGTGTACGACAGCATGTTCCAATTCCCGCCAATATGCAGCAACTTAGCAGAGCCATTGAAGAGGCCACAATCAACAGCCTGATCAACTCTATGTGAAGGAGATGTGTCGGTCTACTTGAGGCAAATGTGGTCACACCAGATACTGACTGGTTGTCTGATCCACGCCTTTTTTTAGAAATCTGTGACCAACAGATGCACATCTACATTCGGAGTCAGGTGAAATCCATATATTAGGACCTAATGAATGTATTTCAATTGACTGATTTCCTTCTATGAACTGTAAATTGTTGCATGTTGCGTTTATATTTAGCAGTCTTATGGCTTGGGGGTAGAAGATGTTTAGGGTCCTAGACTTGGCGCTCCGGTACCGCTTGCCATGTGGTAGCAGAGAGAACAGTATACGACTTGGGTGACTGGAGTCTGACAATTTTTAGGGCCTTCCTCTGACACCGCCTGGTATAGAGGTCCTGAATAGCAGGGAGCTCGGCCCCAGTGATTAACTTTTTGAGGATCTGAGGTATCATGCCAAATCTTTTCAGCCTCCTGAGGGGGAAGATGCGTTGTCGTGCCCTCTACACAACTGTGTTGGTGTGTGTGAACCATGATAGATCCTTAGTGATGTGAACACAGAGGAACTTGAAGCTCTCTGCCCGCTCCACTGCAGCCCCGTCGATGTGAATTGGGGCGTGCTCGGCCCTCCGTTTCCTGTAGTTCACGATCAGCTCCTTTGTCTTGCTGATGTTTAGGGAGAGGTTGCTGTCCTGACACCACACTGCCAGGTCTCTGACCTCCTCCCTATAGGCTGTGTCATCGTCGTCGGTGATCAGGCCTACCACCGTCGTGTTGTTGGCAAACTTAATGGTGGTGTTGGAGTCGTGCCTGGCCATGCAGTCGTGGGTGAACAGGAGGTACAGGAGGGGACTAAGCACGCACCCCTGAGGATCCCTGTGTTGAGGGTCAGTGTGGCGGATGTGTTGTTGCCTACCCTTACCACCTGGGGGCGGCCCGTCAGGAAGTCCAGGATCCAGTTGCAGAGTGAGGTGTTCAGTCCCAGGGTCCTTAGCTTAGTGATGAGCTTTGAAGGGGACTATGGTGTTGAACACTGAGCTGTAGTCAATGAACAGTATTCTCACATAGGTGTTCCTCTTGTCCAGGTGGGAAAGGGCAGTGTGGAGGGCAATAGAGATTGAGTCACCTGTGGATGTGTTGGAGCGGTATATGAATTGGAGTGGGTCCAGGATGATAGTTGATGTGAGCCATGACCAGCCTTTCAAAGCATTTCATGGCTACAGATGAGAGTTCTACAGGGCGATACTCATTTAGACAGGTGACCTTGGCGTTCTTGGGCACAGGGACTATGGTGGTCTGCAGTGAGTCCTCCCTCTCCCCCCCTTTCCCTCCCTCTTTCTCCCCCCCTTTCCCTCCCCCCTTTCCCTCTCTCTCTCCATCCCTTTCCCTCTCTCCCCACCCCTTTCCCTCGCTCTCTCCATCCCTTTCCCTCTCTCTCTCCATCCCTTTCCCTCTCCCCCTTTCCCTCTCCCCCTTTCCCTCTCTCTCTCTCTCTTTCCCCCCCTTTCTCTCTCTCCCTCCTTTCCCCTCCCTCCTCCCCTTCCCTCTCTCTCCCGCCCCTTCCCTCTCTCTCTCCCTCCTTTCCCCTCCCTCCTCCCCTTCCCTCTCTCTCTCCCTCCCTCCTTTCCCCTCCCTCCTCCCCTTCCCTCTCTCCCCCCCTTCCCTCTCCTCCCCTCCCTTTCATTTTCTCCCCCCCTCTCCTTCCTTCTCTCTCCCCCCTCCCCTTCCTTCTCTCCCCCCTCCCCTTCCTTCTCTCCCCCTCCCCCTTCCTTCTCTCCCCCCTCCCCTTCCTTCTCTCCCCCTCCCTCCCCTTCCTTCTCTCCCCTCCCTTCTCTCCCCTCCCTCCCCTACCTTCTCTCCCCTCCCTTCTCTCCCCTCCCCTTCCTTCTCTCCCCTCCCTTTCCTTCTCTCCCCTCCCCTCCCTTTCCATCTCTCTCCTCCCTTTCCATCTCTCTCCCCCCTCTCTCCCCCATCCCTTTTCCCTCTCTTACTTGGCCAGTGCTCCATCTGGATCAGCTAGGTTAATATGTGCCTGTGGTCCCAGCAGAGAGTCCAGATGGGCAGAGACCAGCTGCTGTTTGAGCTGGGCAGCCTGCTGGGCTAGGACTACAGGAGTCAGACGCTCCTCTGAACTGCTGTCCCTTGTGGTCTCCTGAGGGGAGAGGAGGATAGACACATGTGATCAGCACATAACCAGGGAAATGACAACCACTGGTTTGGGGGTGGGTAGAGGTCAATAGGGTATAAAGATAGGTGGTTTGGGGTGGGTAAAGGTCAATGGGGTATAAAGATGGGTGGTTTGGGGGTGGGTAAAGGTCACTGGGGTATAAAGATGGGTGGTCTAGGGTGTAGGGGTTGTTTGGCACCGTCTGTCTGACCTGGGTGGTCTAGGGTGTAGGGGTTGTTTGGCACCGTCTGTCTGACCTGGGTGGTCTAGGGTGTAGGGGTTGTTTGGCACCGTCTGTCTGACCTGGGTGGTCTAGGGTGTAGGGGTTGTTTGGCACCGTCTGTCTGACCTGGGTGGTCTAGGGTGTAGGGGTTGTTTGGCACCGTCTGTCTGACCTGGGTGGTCTAGGGTGTAGGGGTTGTTTGGCACCGTCTGTCTGACCTGGGTGGTCTAGGGTGTAGGGGTTGTTTGGCACCGTCTGTCTGACCTGGGTGGTCTAGGGTGTAGGGGTTGTTTGGCACCGTCTGTCTGACCTGGGTGGTCTAGGGTGTAGGGGTTGTTTGGCACCGTCTGTCTGACCTGGGTGGTCTAGGGTGTAGGGGTTGTTTGGCACCGTCTGTCTGACCTGGGTGGTCTAGGGTGTAGGGGTTGTTTGGCACCGTCTGTCTGACCTGGGTGGTCTAGGGTGTAGGGGTTGTTTGGCACCGTCTGTCTGACCTGGGTGGTCTAGGGTGTAGGGGTTGTACCTGGATGGTCTCCACCTCCTGACTGAGCTCCTGGATCTCATTAACCAGCCGCTGGTACTTCTGCTGGGGAGTTTCCTTCACCCCACAGCCCTCCGCCAACTAGACAGGGATGGAGTGAGAGGAGGAAAACAGAGTTAACATTCAGACAATACACTGGAGTGTCAGAACAGACAGCAAAATCATTATACACACGATTAAACTGGACGTGTAAAAGGTCTTGCGATTGATTTCACAGAAATTCTCATTTTTCTAAATCTAACGATGGGTTATGCTTATACCCTGATGAAGACAGCTTGTCTGTCGAAACTTTGGTTATTAGGTTATGAAATTATAACATCTGAGCTCATAGAGTGAGACTCTCCTTTTCTTTTTCAAGTGTTCTACTCCGCTAGCCAGCACCTCTCCTAAACAGGTGTGCGTTTCTTTTGCCTCCGGGTTATGCGTCCCAACAGAATCAATGCCACTATTTATAGAACTATAATCAATATGAAATGTAATATTGCAGCAGCAGGATGTACTCACAATCTCATATTCTCCTGACTCATAACCCACTCTTTTGTTCTTACTGATGCGATCTGAGAAGTCTGGGAGAGAAAACACAGATTCATTAGAGGCAAAACAAGAATATTAGATGGCGGTTTGTAACCAACTCAGGAAATGCCTCATGTCTTAAGGGCTACATGATGTGACTACATGACCAGGGAAAAGTCCTGAGTTCCTCCTGGTGATTCCACGTGGTCATCTGCTGATATCAAAAGGGCTTTATAAATACATTTGATTAGATTTGAGTCAAGGACGAACTCCTGTGCTTTCTCAACTCCTCAATCCCTTGCATCCTCTCTCCTCACACAGTGGAGGAAAAGGTCTGAGCGGAGAGACCTTGGACTTTCTCCTCTGATATGGTTGAGAAGGCAAGGGAAGGCTAATTGAGATACTGCCCACGCCAAACTCATGCCACTGTGGACATCCAGCTGTTGGAAGGTATACTGACCAAGTCCTTTAGTGCTGACCCTCTTGTCCTTGAACTTGTCGTAGGCTGCGTTGGGGTTGACCACGATCCTCTCCACACTGTCACTGCACAGCTCTTCCTGTTAGAGGAGGCATCCAGAATAATGAGATACCACAGGAAACATACCCAGCCTTGGTCAAAACTAGGACAAAATCTCAAATGCACAAAATGGATTGGAAATGAAAGACCTGAAAGCATACGTAGGCCAAAATGGTTCCAAAGGAGATCAGATTTGATGATTGATGGTGATTTGTGCCAATCTTCTCTCTCCATGGGTTATCTGTCACACTGGCTGATTCAATACCACCTGGGAACCTAGTCCCCTATATATCAGAAGCACACCTGTATGGCTCGGTGTATAAACACTCACACACAGTATCAGTCATTTAGATACAATCCAGTGACTGAGACATCAACTTCATGTTCATCTACAGTGTGAGAGAGGACCCATGTGAGACGCCCGACCAACTCCAACTCGCAAACCCACGACACATCTCACCAACACCAGAACACACAGATTGAAATGGATCTGTATTCAGGAGGTGGGGAAGCATGTCTATTCAAGGAGGGAATCAGATGGTTGATTTAACAAAAAAAACATTCAGAATCTTGAGCACCCAATGGTTTCGCAGAATCCACAATCAATTGTCTTTAAAATGAGCTCTTTAGTGACCAATGAAACGGAACAACTAATTGTGTAAAGGGGTGTATTGTGACAACACAATGTGGATGGAAAGTCAGCATTGCTGGAGGACCAGCACTGGGGTTAGGTACCAATCACTGCTCTACATGAGAAAGTTACCTCCCTCTTGCACAGCTGATTGATGGAAGATGCCATACTATAGAGACATATTACATAGGCCTATATATATATATAATATACTAGAGTTTCAGAGTTTCTCCGGTCCTGTGACTTAGACATAATCTCTATGAGCTAGTTAGCTATTCCAGTCAATTATAAATCCATGTCTTTCTCCATCTGCTCATTTGAGGAAACAGATTCCCTTAATCAGTGATACTGAGAAGAGCATCATTCTGACTAGCCTCAGGGAACTGTGCACTAGGGTGAGGGATGATGTGATCAATGTGGCTAAGCGCCAACGAATCAAATGGGATCAAATCAATAACCACTGATACAGACAGTACTGACGGTCCAGACACAGACGGTCCAGACGACACAGACGGTACAAATATATGTTAGGAGTAGGAGGGGAGTCAGTCTGTTAGTCAGTGAAGCTCTTACCAGCTCCTTGGGTTCCCAAGAGGAGTTAGAGGAAGAGGAAAAGCACAGGGAGAAAGAGGAGAAAGAGAAACAGATTAATGTGGTAATCACACGCCGTGCACAGCAGCAGCAGCCTGCCAGGGGAGATAAGAAAGAAAGAGTCCAGTGTTCTGAGGCAGACTGCTGCAGACGTTCACTATGACACGGACTGTCTGATCGTTATGACGTCTCTGTTCTCTCTCTCTCTCAGCCCCACATCATTTGGACAGCGAGGGAATATATAGCACAATTTTCAGTGCATCCCTCCAGACCTCATTGAAGACCGGATTCGGCTCCCGGTCCAAAATGAGTTTGACACCCCTGGTCAACAGCAACTTTATTTACATCACGCATCACATTGTACACACAGGGAGGTAGGCCTTAAATATGCATTTTATATCCAGTGTGTGACTGTGAACATATTGTAAATATCTGATCTCCTTTGTATGATAGGCCCCAAAGCGCTTAACTCAAGCCTCTAGTCTAAGTGTCTGGTGTTGTTAGCATTATGTAGTCCGTGGAAGAAAGGAATTGACTGAGCTCCTAAGTCACAGTGAGATGATTAGAAAGAAGACGATTTAGAGCTGCTTTGATGAGACATACAATGTGCTAATATTGTGAATGTCAAAGTGTGTTGCAGTATTGATCCCAGTGTTTGTATCGCTAGCAAAGCAGAGTTAGTAAAGATCGTTAGTTAGTAAGCTTCTGTTAACATATACCGGTAGCTAGAGTTGGGGGAAAGGGATGATAGAACACATACACAGTAGCAGAACTGTCTTATCAACAGACAGACAGACAGAGACAGACAGACATTGTAGATTCAATATCCTTGTGCTACAAGTCTATGTCAAAATGAAAATGGGAGGATTATTAGGCCAACTAAAATGTCTTGTAATGTGATAAGTGCTGCTACATTTTCAATAGGTGAAACAAGGGATCCAACACTTCATCACAGAAGAGCAATGGGGCACATCATCATCACCACATCATGTAGGCAGATAGTCATTTCAATACAATTTGAAGAGGGGAAAGGAAGGATTTACAACCCATGCAGATAACTCCACTAAATGCACTGAGAGAAAAAATAACCTCTTACTTGTACACACTAGCGTCCCAGGAGGGGTGGGTGGTTGGGGAGAAAAACAGGACCGACGGAGGGAGGGAGGGGACATGGGAGGAAAACAAGACCAACGGGAGGGAGGGAGGGGACATGGGAGGAAAACAAGACCGACGGAGGGAGGGAGGGGACATGGGAGGAAAACAAGACCAACGGAGGGAGGGAGAGGACATGGGAGGAAAACAAGACCGACGGAGGGAGGGAGGGGACATGGGAGGAAAACAAGACCGACGGGAGGGAGGGGACATGGGAGGAAAACAAGACCGACGGGAGGGAGGGGACATGGGAGGGAAACAAGACCGACGGAGGGAGGGAGGGGACATGGGAGGGAAACAAGACCAACGGAGAGAGGGAGGGGACATGGGAGGAAAACAAGACCGACGGAGGGAGGGAGGGGACATGGGAGGAAAACAAGACCGACGGAGGGAGGGAGGGGACATGGGAGGAAAACAAGACCAACGGGAGGGAGGGGACATGGGAGGGAAACAAGACCAACGGAGAGAGGGAGGGGACATGGGAGGAAAACAAGACCGACGGAGGGAGGGAGGGGACATGGGAGGAAAACAAGACCAACGGGAGGGAGGGGACATGGGAGGGAAACAAGACCGACGGAGGGAGGGAGGGGACATGGGAGGGAAACAAGACCAACGGGAGGGAGGGGACATGGGAGGGAAACAAGACCGACGGAGGGAGGGAGGGGACATGGGAGGGAAACAAGACCAACGGGAGGGAGGGAGGGGACATGGGAGGGAAACAAGACCGACGGAGGGAGGGAGGGGACATGGGAGGGAAACAAGACCGACGGAGGGAGGGAGGGGACATGGGAGGAAAACAAGACCAATGGAGGGAGGGAGGGAGGGGACATGGGAGGGAAACAAGACCGACGGAGGGAGGGAGGGAGGGAGGGAGGGGACATGGGAGGGAAACAAGACCGACGGAGGGAGGGAGGGAGGGAGGGAGGGGACATGGGAGGAAAACAAGACCAACGGGAGGGAGGGGACATGGGAGGGAAACAAGACCGACGGAGGGAGGGAGGGGACATGGGAGGGAAACAAGACCGACGGAGGGAGGGAGGGGACATGGGAGGGAAACAAGACCAACAGGAGGGAGGGAGGGAGGGGACATGGGAGGGAAACAAGACCAATGGAGGGAGGGAGGGAGGGGACATGGGAGGGAAACAAGACCAATGGAGGGAGGGAGGGGACATGGGAGGGAAACAAGACCGACGGAGGGAGGGAGGGGACATGGGAGGGAAACAAGACCAACAGGAGGGAGGGAGGGAGGGGACATGGGAGGAAACAAGACCAATGGAGGGAGGGAGGGAGGGGACATGGGAGGAAAACAAGACCGACGGAGGGAGGGAGGGGACATGGGAGGGAAACAAGACCGACGGAGGGAGGGAGGGGACATGGGAGGGAAACAAGACCGACGGAGGGAGGGAGGGGACATGGGAGGAAAACAAGACCGACGGAGGGAGGGGAGGGGGACATGGGAGGAAAACCGACGGAGGGAGGGAGGGAGGGGACATGGGAGGGAAACAAGACCGACGGAGGGAGGAGGGGACATGGGAGAAAACCGACGGAGGGAGGGAGGGAGGGGACATGGGAGGGAAACAAGACCGACGGAGGGAGGGAGGGGACATGGGAGGAAAACCGACGGAGGGAGGGAGGGAGGGGACATGGGAGGGAAACAAGACCGACGGAGGGAGGGAGGGGACATGGGAGGAAACAAGACCAACAGGAGGGAGGGAGGGGACATGGGAGGAAAACAAGACCAACAGGAGGGAGGGAGGGGACATGGGAGGGAAACAAGACCAATGGAGGGAGGGGACATGGGAGGAAAACAAGACCGACGGAGGGAGGGAGGGGACATGGGAGGGAAACAAGACCAACGGAGGGAGGGGACATGGGAGGAAAACAAGACCGACGGAGGGAGGGAGGGGACATGGGAGGAAAACAAGACCGACGGGAGGGAGGGAGGGGACATGGGAGGGAAACAAGACCAACAGGAGGGAGGGAGGGGACATGGGAGGAAAACAAGACCGACGGGAGGGAGGGAGGGGACATGGGAGGGAAACAAGACCGACGGAGGGAGGGAGGGGACATGGGAGGAAAACAAGACCGACGGGAGGGAGGGAGGGGACATGGGAGGGAAACAAGACCAACAGGAGGGAGGGAGGGGACATGGGAGGGAAAACGCCATTAGGATTGGTGGTGTCACTGGTGGGAGTCAGTCAACACATTTAGGTATCTACTTCACAGTTGATCCATGATACAGCACGATGATCCAGAGATGCAAAAATCAATAAATCAGTGACCATTGATCTGCATCTCTGGATTTAGCCCTTGATCATGACTCTCAGTTCCAATACACATATGAGTCATTAAACGAAGGCGTCTTCTGTACGGGGGGAGTTTTGTTAAGAGCCCCGACGCTTGGTCTGAACATTAACACGCATCGCTTAAGGTACGGTTTTGGAATCATAAGGACCTTATCTTTCATATCTGCTAGATTGTTTTTTCAAAAAAACAAAAAGGGTTAAATTGATACACCTTTATAGGGTCAGGGTTCCCACGCGGTCATATCTCCATGTTACAGCGCGCGTTTCCGGAAGACAGAGGGTCCACCTGCACTAATAAGGTATCTAGCATGCTCCGAACACCTGTGTGTAACGGAAGAAGGCCGCCAGAAACGTGTTGTCACTAAAAAAACAATACAGTCAGCTGCAACTGTGATAAAGCCACTTAAAACAGTGCACAGTAAGTATATATTTTGCATTTGTGAAATTATTTTGACGTGATATGAAAGTAGGGCTTTATGTTTCCAAAACTGTGTTGCAATTGAGAATTGATGCAGGTTTCGGTGGAGTACTTGGCTGTTTTACCTGCCAGTGCCAGTCTACCTCTGAAAATAACCTTAAAGAGTAATGGTAGGCTCCTTAAGAGTACATCTTGGGCTACTCTGGATCATGCAGTGGTTTTTAGAGAGGATGTGACAATCAGCAACACTGGTGTGTTGGGATCAAGAGGCTGCAGCAAACTTTTTTTCAAAACCCTCCCTCCATGTTTCACTCACTGACTCAAACTGGGCCTGATCATCTTCTGGCAGGTCACTGGTCTCATACACATCTGGCTCGTTGGACGCCTGTGGAAGACAACGACTCGTATTCCATAACAGCAAAATGACAGTGACATAGCTGGCTATTTGTCAATGCAACATTAACGACACTGGTACAGTTAGCCGGCTCAGAGGATTATATATTTTTGTCAAGTCACTCAGTCTTACACACATTAAGGACATTTTTATTTTTTAAGTTGCCGTATTAGCTGTGTGTTTACTGTGGTTATCAATTTTACAATACCCAAGGAGTGGAACCACCCAACCACTCTCAGCTAATGTTATCAAGATAACTAGTTAGCTGGCCAACGCCCATTCAATCACAAGGCTGGATTAGCTAGCCTCTGTTAGGCTAGCTAGCTAGCTAGCTGTCGGAAGAATAGCTACAGTTATATCACAGATAGTTAGAACAATGAACAGATATACAAAACTTTGGATCATATTTGGTTATATGCTTGATGGGAGCTGCTTGAAAGATGTTTGTTAAAAGCAGACCATTTCAATGCACGGGTAACTAGGTTAGAGAGGTAGCTAACGTTAGTTAACCAGGACAGCTAACGTTACTGTAACTAACTAGCGTTAGCTTAACATAGACAGCGTTATCCAGTAATGCTAGCTAGCCTGGCTCCTGTGGTTTTGCTAGGGAACATGTTACAAACATCTTATCGAGCCAGATAGCTAGCTATAACGAGACACTGGCTAGCTAACTTAACTAACAAGCTAAAAGTACACTTACGATTCCAGGCAAATTGGCGTATTTGGGATCAGCCATTGTTGAGGTTGCAAGGACGTGGCCGGTGGATGAGTAGACAAAACCGTAGACGTGCCAAAGATATCTGAAATAACGATGGACCGTGTGGACAAGTTATTAGTCCGTTAAAACGTTAGGTAAATGAACAACCAAACGAATCCCTACACCCGTAGCCAAACAACTCGCTAACATAAACAGCTTTTTGTGTTCACAACTGTATTTTGACAGCTCGATTGTTCAGTAGCGGGCGAGCCTAACAATCTCGCGAGACTTGCGAGGCTGAGCGCTGTAGTTTCATAACCCAAAAAAACTGGACCTGGAGACTTTGGAGATTTAACCTAAACTTGATTCAACTTGCAGTGGTGCTTTTGAGAAATTGTACAAACATTGTACAACCTTCGGGTTGCTGACCGCTAAGCATGTGAACGAACAGCATGACAATTGGCAGGGCAGCCTGCCTTGTCTGTCTGTCTATTTATAGACACAGAGAATGTAGCCATAACCTAAAAGCCTTTGTTTGAATGAACCATTTTGTAAGGGGAAAATATTAAAACAAATTGTATATTTGCCTAGTTTATTACTATACTAGTCTGGACTGTGTGAGTTGCCTAATACATGTCCTATAAATAGCCTATCATTGACGTCTCTGTCAATCACTGTGAAATAGAGGGCGGTGCCTCACCGTAATACCAATAATATGTTCGATTTTTAACGAATGTAGGCCTACGATTGACTGGTCAAACCATATTCGCATGGTGGGGCTATCATACAAATTATTAAACACCAATTGTCAATGGGCAACCGCTCCATCTTCAGAGCATCAGTGGTGCTGATGAGAGGGATGCGAATAGGCTACCACTTTAAAATCGTTGCCTGGTCAAGTGCAGACCACGCCCCGTGCTTGTTAAAGACAAGAGAGCTGCCGGTGATGCAAGGCGCTCCGCAAGCCATGCTTCAAAAATCTCTCCTCCTGCATCTCTCACTACAACAGCTGACTGACCGTCTGGAGCCGGAGCCGCTCGGAATACTCTCACATTTAAATTATAAAGAACTGCATGGAAAAATTAGCAGAAACATTATAGGGATATATATGTGTTTTTGTGGGCTATTTGAAGTAAGCAAACTCTCCAAAATCTACATAACCTAATTTACATATTTATTTTTGATCGAAATTGATCTTATTTCAAGCAAAAAAGCTCGAAATGATCATTCTTTAAACACTCAGCTTGCCCATCTAAAAAATAGTGTCTGCATTTATATGCATATGATAAACAAGATTAAATAGTGTAAAGGAACAAGTAACTTATAGGTTTCCAAAAAAATCCCTTTTGCCTTTTTGAGGCACATCCGATTTCTTTCTCACAATGGCCGATGTTAGCGCAGAATGTAATATCAAGGTGCTATGTCGCTTCCGTCCTCTAAATCATTCCGAAATTATCCGTGGAGACAAATTCATCCCCTCATTCCAGGGAGATGACACCGTCAGCATCGCGGTAAGTTGATATTTCTGCTCATTCATTATTTTGACAAGATTTGTTGTCTGCCATGTTAGTGATGATGACTGATGATGAGGTACCATCCTAAGGGTGACGCAGGGCTTACACTATGTCTTTTTCATCAAACATCATCCTCTGACTACCGGTCAAGTCTGTACTCCTTTCCCCTGAAGTTCAGGCTTGTTGTATTGCCAGTAACTGATTTGATGAAATCATACAGATATTGATTGTCATCCTCCTCCTCCTCCTCCTCCTCCTCATCATCAACTTCTCACGTCATTCACTGTCAAGAGTTGATGTTTGAATGTAGACTAGGCTACTCTGTCCAGCCAGTTAAATAAATAATGCCATTGATGAGTTCATGTTGCAGCATCAGTTTGCGGGATGAATGCTAGTCATGTCATTGCATGAATTCAATCCAATATTTTTTGCTGTATAGCACACACCCTATATACAGTATACCTTATAGTAATAGTCTGTAGGTATGTATCATTTCTGATCAGCCAATCAGGCTTAACGGTTAACCTATTGATTATTGGGAGAGAGCTCCTGGCATGGCCTGTTGACACTATGGATCTGTCATCTCAAATAACACAGGTCACTTAGCATGGCTTTACAATGCTGTGGGGATCAATGGTTATTAGTTTCACAAAGGGCTTCCAACGGGCTTGACATTTCCCAGGGCTGTGTCCCAAACGGCACCATGTTCCATATATAGTGCACTACGTTTGACCAGTTCCTCACGGGCCCCTTGTAAAAAGTAGTGTATTATAAAAGGAATAGGGTGCCATTTGGGACGGAACCCAGCCAATAAATATAACTATTGACTGTTGTATCACACTGACTGACTGATTGCCTCATCAACGTCTCCTCTATAATATAGTAATAGCATGCTATTCAGCAGATGCTTTAGTCCAAAGCGACTTACATCATGAGTGCATAAATGTTCACGTATGGGCGGCCCCAGTCCTCTGACTGGTCTTAGACTAATTCATGTGGCCTGAATTGATCTGATATTGATGGGTGTGTCCCACGCAATTAATAACATGTACAAATCATTGATCATATGTAGGCTTTAAGAGAGAGAGAGAGAGAGAGAGAGAGAGAGAGAGAGAGAGAGGGAGAGGGGAGAGGGAAGAAGAGAGATAGAGTGAGAAAGGGAGATAGCAAGAGGAAGAGAGAGAGAGAGAGAGAGAGAGGGGGGAGAGGGAAGAAGAGAGAGAGATTGAGAGATAGCAAGAGAGAGAGGAAGAGAGAGGGGGGGGGAGACGGGGAGCGAGACAGATCAAGAGAGAGATTGTTTATTATCTATTTCACTTGCTTTGGCAATGTATATATGTTTCCCATGCCAATAAAGCACTTTTAATTAATTGAAATTGAGAGGGAGAAAGGGGGAGAGAGAGAGAGAGAGAGAGAGAGAGAGAGAGAGAGAGAGAGAGAGACAGATCGAGTCAGAGAGGGAGATAGGGAGAGAGAGAAGGAGGAAGAGAGAGAGAGAGGGGGTGAGGGAGGGAGGGAGATAGAGAGAGAGAGAGAGAGAGAGAGAGAGAGTTAGAGAGAGAGAGAGTCAGAGAGCGAGAGAGAGAGAGGGCAACCACTGAAGAACAAACATCATTATAAATACAACCCATATTTATGTTTATTTATTTTTCCATTTGTACTTTAACTATTTGCACATTGTTACAATACTGGATATATACATAATATGACATTTGAAATGTCTTTATTCTTTTGGAACTTCTGAGTGTAATGTTTACTGTTAATATTTATTGTTTTTTTCACTTTTGTTTACTATCTACTTCACTTGCTTTGGCAATGTTAACATACGTTTCCCATGCCAATAAAGCCCTTAAATTGAATTGAGAGAGAGAGAGAGATAGAGATAGAATGAGAGAGAGAGAGAGAGAGAGAGAGAGAGAGAGAGAGAGAGAGAGAGAGAGAGAGAGAGAGAGAGAGAACATATCCCCTGAGGTATGATCTGTGTATCTTATGCATAGTCATTCGTCCTCTTGGTTTTACTGCTCCTGAGTAGGTGATAATCATTCTATGGCTGGACCGTTGTGTCTGTGTAGTGGGTGGCTGGAATGACTCTAGATAAGGAAGTGAGAGAGAGAGATGTGATGGGGGAGAGAGAATGCTGATTTCTTTATTGTTGTGAGAGGAAAATATGGTGTCTTATTTAAAGTATTCACACCCCTTGACTTTTTCCACATTTTGTTGTGTTACAGCCTGAATTTAAAATTGATTCAATTGAGATTTTGTGTCACTGGCCTACACACAATACAATACCCCCATAATGTCAAAGTGGAATTATGTTTTTAGAAATGTTTACAAATTAATAAAAAATATATTGTCAATAAGTATTCAACACCTTTGTTATGGCAAGCCTAAATAATTTCAGGAGTAAAAATGTGCTTAACAAGTCTCATAATAAGTTGCATGGACTCACAATGTGTGCAATAATAGTATTTAACATGATTTTTAAATGACTACCTCATCTCTGTACCCCACACATAGCATTATCTGTAAGGTCCCTCAGTTGAGCAGTGAATTTCAAACACAGATTCAACCACAAAGACCAGGGAGGTTTTCCAATGCCTTGCAAAGAAGGGCACCTATTGGTAGATTGCTAAAAAATGTAAAAAGCAGAAATTGAATATCCCTTTGAGCATGGTGAAGTTATTAATTACACTTTGGATGGTGTGTCAATAGATCCAGTCACTATGAAGATACAGGCGTCCTTCCTAATTCAGTTGCCGTAGAGGAAGGAAACCGCTCAGCGATTTCACCATGAGGCCAATGGTGACTTTAAAACAGTGACAGAGTTTAATGGCTGTGATATGAGAAAACTGAGCATGGATCAACAACATTGTAGTTACTCCACAATACTAACTTAAATGACAGAGTGAAAAGAAGGAAGCCTGTACAGAATAAAATATTCCAAAACATGCATCCTGTTTGCAATTAGGCACTAAAGTAAAACAGCATAAAATGTGGCAAAGAAATTAACTTTATGTCTTGAATACAAAGCGTTATGTTTGGGGCAAATCCAACAGAACACATCACTGAGTACCACTCTCCATATTTTCAAGCATGTTGGTGGCTGCATCATGTTATGGATATGGCTTCAAACGGCAAGGAATATGGAGTTTTTTAGGATAAAAATAAATGGAATAGAGCTAAGAACAGGCAAAATCCAAGAGGAAAACCTGGTTCAGTCTGCTTTCCAACTGACACTGGAAGACAAATTCACCTTTCAGCAGGATAATAACCTAAAACACAAGGCCAAATATACACTGGAGTTGTTTACCAAGATGACATTGAGTGGCCTAGTTACAGTTTTGACTTAAATCGGCTTGAAAATCTATGGCAAGACTTGAAAATGTCTGTCTAGCAATGATCAACAACCAACTTGACAGAGCTTGAAGAATTTAAAAAAGAACAATGTGCAAATATTGTACAATCCAGGTGATGAAACCTCTTAGAAAACATACCCAGAAAGACTCACAGCTGACTCAGGATTGTTAAATACTTATGTAATCAAGATATATTAGTGTTTTATTTTTTCATACATTGTTTTACAAATGTTAGAATTACGTTTTTCACTTTGACATTACAGAGTATTTTGGGTAGATCGTTGACAAAAAAAAGACAATTAAATCAATTTAATCCTACCTGGTAACACAACAAAATGTGGAAAAAGTCAAGGATTGTGAATACTTTCTGAAGGCACTTTAGATTTAAAGTGAGGGTGTTGAACAATTTAGAACTCTGTTAACTGTTTTCACCTCAGTTTAATCATCAACAAGCTTGGCATCAGCAAAATTGTGGCATACTGTATGTAGCAAGATTATGCCACTCTACAGATGTAGGATATTCATTTGAGCCAGTTTGCTAGAGCAGGAAAATAATCCTGCAGCAACAGGAAATGTGAATTATTATGTGGATTTTAATTAATTAACATATTTGTAGGGGTTGATACATTTGTCGTAAGGGAAAATCAGGTATGACATTTCAAAGTGGAAATTACAAACTTCAAAAGCATTTTTAAAACTCAAATACTGTACACTACACATTTTACATTTCCTGTATACCAGGAAAGTTCTCCTGCAACAGGGTGATCAAATTAAGATCCTACATCTGTATATTGAAATGTTATGATGCAAAATGTGTCTGAGACTGAGTCCAAATTGCATTTAGTGCACACGCACACTCGCACACAAAAATATCCACACCCCATCTAGTCCACTAGGTTTTAGACTGTAGTCAATAATGATGAAGTCACACTACTACAAATGTAAAGCCTTATACACTATATATATATAGGGGAAACATCTAGGAGCAACAACAGCTCAGCCGCGAAGTGGTAGGCCACACATTGCATAGTGCCAACTGTAAAGTTTGGTGGAGGAGGAATAATGGTCTGGGGCTGTTTTTCATGGTTCGGGCTAGGCCCCTCAGTTCCAGTGAAGGGAAATCTTTACGCTACAGCATATAATACAATTCCAGACGATTCCTGTTTCAGCATGACAATGCCCCCATGCACAAAGCGAGGTCCATACAGAATTGGTTTGTCTAGATCAGTGTGGAAGAACTGGCCTGCACAGAGCCCTGAACCTCAACCCCATCGAAACACCTTTGTGATGAATTGGAACGCCAACTGCGAGCCAGGCCTAATCGCCCAACATCAGTGCCCGACCTCACTAATGCTCTTGTGGCTGAATGGAATCAAGTCCCCGCAACAATGTTCCAATGTCTAGTGGAAAGCCTTCCCAGAAGAGTGGAGGCTGTTATAGCAACAAAGGGGTGGACCAACTCCATATTAATGCCCATGATTTTCAAATGAGATGTTTGACGAGCAGGTGTCCACATACTGTTGGTCATGTAGTGTATGTTTATTTCCTATTCTCTTCTCTCATCTACACACAGCTGGCAAATAACAACAGACTCATCAGAAATATATAAGCGACATACATTACACATAAAACTGGGAGATAATGGTGAATATCTGGTCCGTTCTTTACACGGTCTATCATCGGGTCATACATGGTGGTCCTCTGTAGCTCAGCTGGTAGAGCACGGCGCTTGTAACGCCAAGGTAGTGGGTTCGATCCCCGGGACCACCCATACACAAAAATGTATGCACGCATGACTGTAAGTCGCTTTGGATAAAAGCGTCTGCTAAATGGCATATTATTATTATTATTATTATACATCAGCCTGGTGTTATTACGACGGTTGTATTGATTTCATATTATAGTACATACACTATGGAGAGAAGATCATTAACAGCTTTTCATTCTAACATAACATTATAATATGTATCAGAAGCGTGTACACAATTCATACAACTACCATTCACAATTCACCTCTCCTGCAAGACATTTCAGTTACTGTACATCATTTCAAATTAAAAAAAGAGGGACACTGGACATCATTAGTGTAATTATAATACATCAAACTTAGCAGTCTCTGTGTAACTGTCCCGGATGCCGGTGTATGTCCATAACATCCGGTTGCCAAGGTCCTGGGGATGCATGTTCAGATCTCCGCCAAAAATCCCCAGGTCTACTCCACTGGAGGTATGACTAACACAATAAATAAAAACAACACCCGTTAAAATTACATTTAAATTAAAATGTCAAGAAAGGCAGTGTGCGTTGAGTTTTAGGCTCCTTACCATATAAACTGCTGCAGCTCCCAGGCCTGTACCACTCTATGAGGTAGGTAGGAGTCCTTCTCCCTGCAGTACTCTGCATGCAGCTGGACAACACAGGAAGAGGACACCACATCAGTGATAGATACATCCCATATGCACGTGTCGGCTCCAGGTAGAGGCTGCCATTAGTCACAGATCTAGGATCAGCAAACTCCCTAAAATCCTAACCCTAACCATTATGGAGAAATTAACAAAACTGATCTGGGATCAGTGTCTACGGACAACGTGTTGATGAGAAGTGTGTGCTGTCAGTCTGCCTCTGTTTAATATGACCATCCCCACAGCTTTGCCTCCAAACCAGTCTGCATGGTGGACCTGGAATCAGAAGACAGGATACATAGTCAGGACTGAAGAGAATGTCTGACTAACTACCAAAGATCCAATCATCATCAACCTGTATACACAAATGTCTAAAGACTAGATGACTTACCACGTATGGATAGCCGTTTAATGAATAGCGGTAGAGAAATGCGTCAAAGATTCTATGTCTGGAGAACATGGCCAGTCCACTGCCTATGACTCCACTGGATGGAGGGAAAGAAAGAGAAAACCACAACATACAGTATTGGGATGAACGTGTAACTATAGCTACCACATGTTACTATAGTGTTTTATCCCACTTTACTTTGAAGCTGAAATATGTCACTTTTTGGGCGACCCGACCAAATTCACATAGAAATGTGAGTTGTACAGTTGAAGTCGGAAGTTTACATACACTTAGGTTGGAGTCATTAAAACTCGTTTTTCAACCCCTCCACAAATTTCTTGTTAACAAACTATCGTTTTGGCAAGTCGGTTAGGACATCTACTTTGTGCATGACACAAGTAATTTTTCCAACAATTGTTTACAGACAGATTATTTCACTTATAATTCACTGTATCACAATTCCAGTGGGTCAGACGTTTACATACACTAAGTTGACTGTGCCTTTAAACAGCTTGGAACATTTCCAGAAAATGATGTCATGGCTTTAGAAGCTTCTGATTGACATAATTTGAGTCAATTGGAGGTGTACCTGTGGATGTATTTCAAGGCCTACCTTCAAACTCAATGCCTCTTTGCTTGACATCATGGGAAAATCTAAAGAAATCAGCCAAGACCTCAGAAAAGAAATTGTAGACCTCCACAAGTCTGGTTCATCCTTGGGAGCAATTTCCAAATGCCTGAAGGTACCACGTTCATCTTGACAAACAATAGTACGCAAGTATAAACACCATGGGACCATGCAGCCGTCATACCGCTCAGGAAGGAGACGCGTTCTGTCTCCTAGAGATGAACCTACTTTGGTGCGAAAAGTGCAAATCAATCCCAGAACAACAGCAAAGGACCGTGTGAAGATGCTGGAGGAAACAGGTACAAAAGTATCTATATCCACAGTAAAACGAGTCCTATATCGACATAACCTGAAAGGCCGCTCAGCAAGGAAGAAGCCACTGCTCCAAAGCCGCCATAAAAAAGCCAGACTACGGTTTGCAACTGCACATGGGGACAAAGATCGTACTTTTTGGAGAAATGTCCTCTGGTCTGATGAAACAAAAATAGAACTGTTTGCCCATAATGACCATCGTTATGTTTGGAGGAAAAAGGGGGTTGCTTGCAAGCCGAAGAACACCATCCAAACCATGAAGCACGGGAGTGGCAGCATCATGCTGTGGGGGTGCTTTGCTGCAGGAGGGACTGGTGCACTTCACAAAATAGATGGCATCATGAGGAAGGAAAATTATGTGGATATATTGAAGCAACATCTCAAGACATCAGTCAGGAAGTTAAAGCTTGGTCACAAATGGGTCTTCCAAATTGACAATGACCCCAAGCATATTTCCAAAGTTGTGGCAAAATGGCTTAAGGACAACAAAGTCAAGGTATTGGAGTGGCCATCACAAAGCCCTGACCTCAATCCTATAGAAAATGTGTGGGCAGAACTGAAAAAGCGTGTGCGAGCAAGGAGGCCTACAAACCTGACTCAGTTACACCAGCTCTGTCAGGGGGAATGGGCCAAAATTCACCCAACTTATTGTGGGAAGCTTGTGGAAGGCTACCCGAAATGTTTGACCCAAGTTAAACAATTTAAAGGTAATGCTACCAAATACTAATTGAATGTATGTAAACTTCTGACCCACTGGGAATGTGATGAAATAAATAAAAGCTGAAATAAATAATTCTCTCTACTATTATTCTGACATTTCACATTCTTAAAATAAAGTGGTGATCCTAACTGACCTAAAACAGGGCATTTTTTACTAGGATTAAATGTCAGGAATTGTGAAAAACTGAGTTTAAATGTATTTGGTTGGCTAAGGTGTATGTAAACTTCCGACTTATAATAATAATATAATATGCCATTTATGTATTCACTAACTGTAAGTCACTCTGGATAAGAGCGTCTGCTAAATGACTAAAATGTAAATGTAAAATGTAAGCAGACGCTTTTATCCAAAGCGACTTACAGTCATGCGTGCATACATTTCTGTGTATGGGGTGGTCCTGGGGAACGAACCCACTACCTTGACTTCAACTGTATATGTGTCGTTCTCATTTAAAGTCTAAGAAGCAGTAGATCTGTTTATTCTTTGCGTCTTTTGCTTCAAACAGCTGAAAATACAATATTTTCGGTTATGGAAAATGTGTTTAGATTGTACAGTGGTTCTCTACACTGTACTTTTTGTTTTGTCACATAAACTGAAATTAGGCAAACTATTAGAATTTTAGCAACCAGGAAATGGCGGAGCGATTTCTGCATATTGCACCTTTAAGGGTAGGCTACCTACAGAAGGACTTTATAACACATTCATAACCGATGTATACCTACAGTACATCAGCCTACAGTACATCAGTGAGAATTGTATTGATTTCATACTATAGTACATACATCAGCCTGGTGTTATTGTGAGTGTTGTATTGATTTCATACTATAGTACATACATCAGCCCGGTGTTATTGTGAGTGTTGTATTGATTTCATACTATAGTACATACATCAGCCTGGTGTTATTGTGAGTGTTGTATTGATTTCATACAATAGTACATACATCAGCCCGGTGTTATTGTGAGTGTTGTATTGATTTCATACTATAGTACATACATCAGCCCGGTGTTATTGTGAGTGTTGTATTGATTTCATACTATAGTACATACATCAGCCCGGTGTTATTGTGAGTGTTGTATTGATTTCATACTATAGTACATACATCAGCCCGGTGTTATTGTGAGTGTTGTATTGATTTCATACTATAGTACATACATCAGCCCGGTGTTATTGTGAGTGTTGTATTGATTTCATACTATAGTACATACATCAGCCCGGTGTTATTGTGAGTGTTGTATTGATTTCATACTATAGTACATACATCAGCCCGGTGTTATTGTGAGTGTTGTATTGATTTCATACTATAGTACATACATCAGCCCGGTGTTATTGTGAGTGTTGTATTGATTTCATACTATAGTACATACATCAGCCCGGTGTTATTGTGAGTGTTGTATTGATTTCATACTATAGTACATACATCAGCCCGGTGTTATTGTGAGTGTTGTATTGATTTCATACTATAGTACATACATCAGCCCGGTGTTATTGTGAGTGTTGTATTGATTTCATACTATAGTACATACATCAGCCCGGTGTTATTGTGAGTGTTGTATTGATTTCATACTATAGTACATACATCAGCCCGGTGTTATTGTGAGTGTTGTATTGATTTCATACTATAGTACATACATCAGCCCGGTGTTATTGTGAGTGTTGTATTGATTTCATACTATAGTACATACATCAGCCCGGTGTTATTGTGAGTGTTGTATTGATTTCATACTATAGTACATACATCAGCCCGGTGTTATTGTGAGTGTTGTATTGATTTCATACTATAGTACATACATCAGCCCGGTGTTATTGTGAGTGTTGTATTGATTTCATATTATAAACTGGGTGGTTCGAGCCCTGAATGCTGATTGGCTGACAGCCTTGGTATATCAGACCCTATACCACAGGTATGACAAAACGTGTATTTTTTACTGCTCTAATTACATTGGTAACCAGTTTATAATAGCAATAAGGCACCACGGGGGTGTTGTGATATTTAAGTGATAATGACCCAGTCATTAAGTATTTTTGTTCTGTATCTATGGACGCAACCCAGTCATTAATTTTAAATGTTCCATTGCCATACTGGCTGGCAACGTTCTTATCCTTTGCTTGCTAGCTAGCCAACTACGGCTAACTTACAGTTATGTCAAACAGTGCAGCCAGAAGAACAGCAAAGTAGCTGCATTTGCGTTTGTTTAAGCGGTTTTCTAGTGACATTTATTTGGAGACATCCATAACAATGAGCTAATGATGTGCGATTTCGCCTGGCATAGAAAATGTGCTCTCGTCAGGACACTGTTGTTCAGAGGAGCTAGCCAACAACACAGCTAACACAATCACTTCAAATTGAATCTGGAAAGACAGCAAACTAGCTGCATTTCATTTCGTTTTACCTGTTTTCTATTGACATTTCTTTGTATATATCCATCAAAATGATGCCAGCTGATTCATGATTTCGACTGGCTGAGAAAAGCTGCCTGCTTGTCTGTCTCGTCCTGACTCCTGACACATTCATTACAATGGGACAGCTGGAGGTGGAATTTCAATATTGAAACAATGTTGCAAATGTCGGAGAGACAGACGGCAAGGTTTATACAAATCTCCGCTGTTGAAAATCAAATGCAAGTCTAAAAGAAATGGGAGATAATGTCTAGATGTTTTTTTTAGTGGAGATCAAGTTTATAAATTGTCTGGCTGGGCTGATGAGACAGCGGATTGCGCAGTCAGATGGAACAGAGTAAATAGGCATTTTAAGGTCAAAGCTTTAGCCGGTGGTAACTTGTGGAATAGACAATGGCTGGAATGCGATTTTAACCAATCAGCTTCCAGGATTAGACCCACCCGTTGTATAAATGGCCAATATACCATGGCTAAGGGCCTTATTGCTTAATTATAGTACATACATACAGTACCAGTTTGGACACACCTACTCATTCAAGGGTTTTTCTTTATTTTTACTATTTTCTACATTGTAGAATAATAGTGAAGACATAAACTATGAAATAACACATATGGAATCATGTAGTAACCAAAAAGTATTAAACAAATCAAAATATATTTTAGATTCTTCAAAGTAGCCACCCTTTGCATTGATGACAGCTTTGCCCACTCTTGGCATTCTCTCAACCAGCTTCACCTGGAATGCTTTTCCAACAGTCTTGAAGGAGTTCCTGCATATGCTCAGCACTTGTTGGCTGCTTTTCCTTCACTCTGCGGTCCGACTCATCCCGAACCATCTCAATTGGGTGGAGGTCGGGTGATTGTGGAGGCCAGGTCATCTGATGCAGCACTCCATCACTCTCCTTCTTGGTCAAATAGCCCTTACACAGCCTGGGGGTGTGTTGGGTCATTGTCCTGTTGAAAAACAAATGATAGTCCCACTAAGCGCAAACCAGATGGCATGGCGTATCGCTGCAGAATGCTGTGGTAGTCTTGCTGGTTAAGTGTGCCTTGAATTCTAAATAAATCACAGACAGTGTCACCAGCAAAGCACCCCCACACCATCACACCTCCTCCTCCATGCTTCATGGTGGGAACCACACATGCGGAGATCATCCGTTCACCTACTCTGCGTCTCACAAAAACACAGCGGTTGGAACCAAAAATCTCAACTTTGGACTCATCAGACCAAAGGACAGATTTCCACCTGTCTAATGTCCATTGCTTGTGTTTCTTGGCCCAAGCAAGTCTCTTCTTCTTATTGGTGTCCTTTAGTAGTGGTTTATTTGCAGCAATTCGACTATGAAGGCCTGATTCCCGCAGTCTCCTCTGAACAGTTGATGTTGAGATGTGTCTGTTACTTGAACTCTGTGAAGCATTTATTTGGGCTGCAATTTCTGAGGCTGGTAACTCTAATGAACATATCCTCTGCAGCAGAGGTAACTCTGGGTCTTCCTTTCCTGTGGCGGTCCTCATGAGAGCCAGTTTCATCATAGCTCTTGATGGTTTTTGTGACTGCACTTGAAGAAACTTTCAAAGTTGTTGACATTTTCCGGATTGACTGACCTTCATGTCTTAAAGTAATGATGGACTGTCATTTCTCTTTGCTTATTTGAGCTGTTCTTGCCATAATATGGACTTGGTCTTTTACCAAATAGGGCTATCTTCTGTATACAACCCCTACCTTGTCACAACACAACTGATTGGCTCAAATGCATTAATAAGGAAAGGAATTCCACAAATTAACTTTTAACAAGGCACACCTGTTAATTGAAATGCATTCCAGGTGACTACCTCATGAAGCTGGTTGAGAGAATGCCAAGAGTGTGCAAAGCTGTCATCAAGGCAAAGGGTGGCTACTTTGAAGAATCTAAAATCTAAAATATATTTTGATTTGTTTAACACTTCCTTGGTTACTACATGATTCCATATGTGTTATTTCATAGTTTTGATGTCTTCACTATTATTCTACAATGTAGAAAATAGTAAAAAATAAAGAAAAACCCTTGAATGAGTAGGTGTGTCCAAACTTTTGACTGGTACTGTACATCAGCCTGGTGTTATTGTGAGGGTTGTATTGATTTCATATTATAGTACAGACATCATGATTCATAAAAGGATGGAGAAACAGACTGACTGAATCAGGACACTTTGGTCACACAACATGAATACAAATACTAGAATTCACATTACCCACAGTACCCTGAAAGACATTATAATTAGGCTTGTATGATTATTATATCGCAGTCTGGGATCAGAAGCCGTGAAATTACAGTTGAAAACCCATGCTGTGTACACACATATTAGTGTGTTTTATACACGTGTGTGAAATGGACATTTGTTTTTTTGCATATCCCAAAATATCCTTGAGACACCCTCGGAGAGTGGGGTCACGGGCAGGTTCAGCGGCGACCCAGGAGCAATTAGGGTTAAGTGACTTGCTCAGTGGCACATCGGCAGATTGTTCACCTTGTCAGCTTGTAGATTCGTACTAGCCGACCTTTCAGTTACTGGTCCAGCGCTCTAACCACTAGGCTACCTGCCAACAGATTTGGTTTAGATTTGGTAGCCGATGTGAGTAAGACCTTTAAACAGGTCAACATTCAGACGGATTACCAGGACATGTACTCCGAGCATGCGCTGACCAACTGGCAAGTGTCTTCACTGACATTTTCAACCTCTCCCCTGACCGAGTCCGTAATACCAACATGTTTCAAGCAGACCACCATAGTCCCTGTGCCCAAGAATACCAAGGTAACCTGCCTAAATGACTACCGACCCGTGGCACTCACGTCTGTAGCCATGAAGTGCTTTGAAAGGCTGGTCATGGCTCACATCAACACCATTATCCCAGAAACCCTAGACCCACTCCAATTTGCATACCGCCCCAACAGATCCACAGATGACGCAATCTCTATTGCGCTCCACACTGCCCTTTCCCACCTGGACAAAAGGAACACCTACGTGAGAATGCTATTAATTGACTACAGCTCAGCGTTCAACACCATAGTGCCCTCCAAGCTCATCACTAAGCGAAGGACCTTTGGACTCAACATATCCCTCTGCAACTGGATCCTGGACTTCCTGACGGGCCGCCCCCAGGTTGTAAGGGTAGGTAACAACACATCTTCCACGCTGATCCTCAACATGGGGGCCCCTCAGGGTTGTGTGCTCAGTCCCCTCCTGTACTCCCTGTTCACCCATGACTGCATGGCCAAGCATGACTCCAACACCATCGTTAAGTTTGCAGACAACACAACAGTGGTAGGCCTGATCACCGACAACGATGAGACAGCCTATAGGGAGGAGGTCAGAGACCTGGCAGTGTGGTGCCAGGATAACAACCTCTCCCACAACGTGATCAAGACAAAGGAGATGATCGTGGACTACAGGAAAAGGAGGGCCGAGCACACCCCAATTCTCATCGACGGGGCTGTAGTGGAGCAGGTTGAGAGCTTCAAGTTCCTTGGTGTCCACATCACCAAATAACTATCATGGTCCAAACACACCAAGACAGTTGTGAAGAGGGCTCGACAATGCCTATTCCCCCTCAGGAGACTGAAAAGATTTGGCATGGGTCCTCAGATCCTCAAAAAGTTATACAGCTGCACCATCGAGAGCATCCTGATTGGTTGCATCACTGCCTGGTATGGCAACTGCTCGGCCTCCGACTGCAAGGCATTACAGAGGATAGTGCGTACGGCCCAGTACATCACTGGGGCCAAGCTTCCTGCCATCCAGGATCTCTATACCAGGCGGTGTCAGAGGAAGACCCTAGAAATTGCTAGAGACTCCATCCACCCTAGTCATAGACTGTTCTCTCTGCTACCACATGGCAAGCGGTACCGGAGTGCCAAGTCTAGGTCCAAAAGGTTTCTTAACAGCTTCTACCCCCAAGCCATAATACTCCTGAACAGCTAATCAAATGGCTACCTGGACTATTTGCATTGACCCCCCGGTACCCCCTGTATATAGCCTCGTGTTACAGCTGCTCTTTAATTATTTCTTATTTTTCTATTTTCTTCTTCTTTTTTATTTTTTCAGATTGTTTTTTAAACTTCAGTTTATTTTAGTAAATACTTTCTTAACACTTATTTTTCTTAAAATTGCATTGTTGGTTAAGGGCTGTTGTATTCAGCGCATGTGACAAATACAATTTTATTTGATTTGATGAGTCATCAGTCATCTGTGCTTCTCCATGTCTTCATCAGTGCACGCACACACACACACACACACACACACACACACACACACACACACACACACACACACACACACACACACACACACACACACACACACACACACACACACACACACACACACACACACACACACACACACACAAACACACACACACACACACACACCCACACAGTATTTGGTACAGTATTTGATATTTATTATGATCCCCATTAGCCACTGCAAAAGCATCAGCTACTCTTCCTGGGTCCACATTAAACATGACATAATACATAGTACAGAACATTATTAGTCAAGGACTGAAATACATACATTTAAAACGTCACACATAGCCTACATATCAGTACATACACACAATATCTAGGTCTAATACATAGTACAGTGCAGATTACAATACAATATATATAAAATGGCTGTGTGTCTCTTCACAGTCCCATTTGTGCAGTAAGGTGTTTTTTTATTTTTGGGGGGTACTTTTTACCCCTTTTTCGTGATGTGAAATTGGTAGTTACAGTCTTGTCCCATCGCTGCAACTCCCGTACAGACTCGGGAGAGGCGAAGGTCGAGAGCCATGCGTCCTCCAAAATACAGCCCTTCCAAGCCGGACCAATTGTGCGCCGCCTCATGGGTCTCCCGGTCGCGGCGACACAGCCTGGGATCGAACACGGGTCCGTAGTGACGCTTCTAGTACTGCTCGGGAGGAGGCCCAGGTGCTCTTTTATCTGTTTTTTAAAACTGGTTTTATTGCTAGCTTGAGTTACCTGGGGTGGCAGAGAGTTCCATGTAGTCATGGCTCTATTTAATACTGTGTGTTTCCCAGCCTCTGTTCTGGAGCTGGGGACTGTGAAGTGACCTCTGGTTGCATGTCTTGTGTTGTACCGATGAGTGTCCGAACTGCGTGCCAACTGCTTGAACAGACAGTTCCATATGTTTCTCCTTACATTTCAGGAATGTGGATTATAGACTTTCCCTGTCATTCAACAACTTTATTTGTCCCCTTGGGGCAATTCCTATGCACCATTAAATAAGAACGAATCTTGTAAGGGACCCAGACCCAAATCTCACGTGTGCTGGCCATGCCAGCTACTCGCTTTGTGTTAGTCCTATATGTTTAATAGTCTGTCCCAAGACAACAATAAGTGATTGACCATTTACTAACATTTTCCATGTATACATCTACAAAGACCTTGTATTGTAGATAGGCAAGGTTGCAGCTACCTTCCATGTATAATGATAATACTGAGAGCTTGTAAGTCTCTCTGTGTCCCTGACTGGTTTTTCCTCAGTGTATTGTAGTCAGGCAGGTATAAGACGCTCAAGGCTGCTGCAGGTACTCTAGTAGTCAATACCTCTGGGTACCATTGTTTTCCCTCTGGCTGATGGAGTGTAGGAAGCCTGTAGACTTTCCTTGTGTGTGAGTTGAATGAAAACATCCCCGTTAAGTAAGAACTAATCTCGCAAGGGACCCAGAACCAAATCTCACATGCGCTGGCCATTCAGCTAGGGATGGCCTTCTCATTTTTACCATTTAGCAGACGCTCTTATCCAGAGCGACTTACAGTTAATGAGTGCATTATATTATTTATTTCTTTTCATACTGGCCCCCCGTGGGAATCGAACCCACAACCCTGGCGTTGCAAACACCATGCTCTACATCCCTGCCGGCAATTCCCTCCCCTACCCTGGGCCAATTGTGCGCCGCCCCATGGGTCTCCCGGTCGCGGCCGGCTACGACAGAGCCTGGATTTGAACCAGGATCTCTAGTGGCACAGCTAGCACTGCGATGCAGTGCCTTAGACCACTGCGCCACTCGGGAGACTAGACTCAATTTGTGTTCCTCATTTGTCATTTCCGATATTAGGCGAGCGATTAACTGCGTCTGCTGCGGCCTTACAGCTATTTGTTAACTAAGAATTGATTGACCGTTTACTAACTCTGCCTGTCCTTGATTGGTTATTTCTCAGTTTATTGTAGTCAAGCAGGTATGAGGCACTCAAAGCTGCTGCAAGTACAGGATACTGCATTTACTAACTGCCTAGAATCATTTATGATTCTCCTACAGAGAGCTTGTCAGGGCATTTCACTATGAGCCCCACAAGACTGCAGCTAACTTAAATGTCTAATTCTGCCGAGCTTGTAAGGCTTTTCCTGTCCTGGACTGGTTATTTCACAGTCGATTGTATTCAAGCAGCTCTGAGCCTCTCAAGGTTGAACCTAACTACAGTACCATTTGTAATTCTATCGAAAGCTTCACACTGTGTTGTATTGAAGCAGTTATGAGCCAGTCAAGGCCGCAGCAGAGCAGCAGAGCAGCAGAGCAGGTAATGTGCTGTAGCAGGTCAACACCTCTGGATCACGCCGGTGCAACAAAACACTTGAAGAGGACTTCAAAGAGGCAATCAGCAGTTCAAACAATAACAAAGTGCAACCCCCTCTCCCATGTTTCGGTAAAAAGATGAGGGATTGGGCTGGAGAAATGTAACCGCTCTCAAATGCATAGAAAAAGCTATGGATGCAAGGACTGACCATCCATAGTTTTAACCATGTTTTCAGGCTATTTAGTGTTTATTTACATTTACTTTGTTTACAAACATTGGAGTAAAACAAGGTTATATCTTGGGCTCTGATGGGGTACGACAGTTGAACTAAGCTCATGTGGCATTTATAAGCTATATTCTTCAAGAATCAATGGGTACATATCATAAATGTATAAGTCCAAAAATGGATGTAGCAACTGCAGATTTTCCCTTTAAAGAGAACAAGAATACGTTTGAGTAGAGCAGCAGAATTATGCCAGCAGCGATGTTTGGGAAACACAAAGCCTTCTGGTCTCTATGTTCTATTTCCTGTCTCTGCAGGGGGAAGAGCCACCCACCCTCCTGGTCAGCTGCACTACAGGGTATAAAGGATTTACATATATAAAGGATATACCAATATAAAGGATATACATATATAAAGGATATACATATATAAAGGATATACCAATATAAAAGATATACCAATATAAAGGATATACCAATATAAAGGATATACATATATAAAGGATATACCAATATAAAGGATATACATATATAAAGGATATACCAATATAAAGGATATACCAATATAAAGGATATACCAATATAAAGGATATACATATATAAAGGATATACCAATATAAAGGATATACATATATAAAGGATATACATATATAAAGGATATACATATATAAAGGATATACCAATATAAAGGATATACATATATAAAGGATATACATATATAAAGGATATACATATATAAAGGATATACCAATATAAAGGATATACATATATAAAGGATATACATATATAAAGGATATACCAATATAAAGGATATACATATATAAAGGATATACCAATATAAAGGATATACATATATAAAGGATATACATATATAAAGGATATACCAATATAAAGGATATACATATATAAAGGATATACATATATAAAGGATATA
Organism: Coregonus clupeaformis; assembly: GCF_020615455.1. Taxonomy (NCBI): domain Eukaryota; kingdom Metazoa; phylum Chordata; class Actinopteri; order Salmoniformes; family Salmonidae; genus Coregonus; species Coregonus clupeaformis. The sequence goes on from NC_059201.1 coordinate 6,322,363, forward strand.
CATATATAAAGGACCAATATACAGTATTGCGGCTTTTTGGACAAATAGGTCAAATATAGCAGTGAGTTGATATGATGTTATATCAAAATCAAATTTTATTGGTCACATAGACATACTTAGCAGATGTTATTGCGGGTGTAGCGAAATGCTTGTATGATGTTAATATTTCAGTGGTAGCCTATATTGACCTTCTCTCTCATTATTTCAGGATGTGAATTTATTTGATGCCATGCCAACTTCACCACCAAACTGAGAGTCAACAAGCTACACCATATTTCCTCTCATTTTTTAAAGAAAGTGAATATGTATTTATTGCATGCCAACGCCAGCATCTGATCTGAATGTCAACGAGCTACACCATAGATAGATCTTGGCTGGTTCCGAAAGTGCACCCTATTCTCTATCCCTCCCTCCCTCTCTCCTCCTCCTCTCCCTCCCTCCCTCTCTCCTCCTCCTCTCCCTCCCTCCCTCTCTCTCTCTCTCTCTCTCTCTCTCTCTCTCTCTCTCTCTCTCTCTCTCTCTCCTCCTCCTCTCTCCCTCCCTCCCTCCCTCTCTCCTCCTCCTCTCTATCCCTCCCTCCCTCCCTCTCTCCTCCTCTCCCTCCCTCCCGCTCTCTTCCTCCTCTCACTCCCTCCCTCCCTCTCTCCTCCTCCTCTATATCTCCCTCCCTCCTCCCTCCCTCCCTCCCTCCCTCCCTCCCTCCCTCCCTCCCTCTCTCCTCCTCCTCTCTATCCCTCCCTCTCTCTCTCCTCCTCCTATCCCTCCCTCCCTCCCTCCCTCCCTCCCTCCCTCCCTCCCTCCCTCCCTCCTCCCTCCCTCCCTCCCTCCCTCCCTTATTGCATGCCAACGCCAGCACCTGATCTGAATGTCTCTCCTCCTCCTCTCTATCCCTCCCTCTCTCTCTCCCTCCCTCTCTCCTCCTCCTCCTCCTCTCCTCTCCCTCCCTACCTCTCTCCTCCTTCTCTCCCTCCCTCCCTCCTCTTTCTCTCTATCTCTACTCTCTATCTCTACCTTTCTCCTCTGTTTTGTCCTTGTCTAATAAGCGTATCATATAGTGGGAGATAAATATCTGCAGGCTGAATTCAATCACTCTGTTTCTGTCTTAATGTTTGAGATGACCCTTGAGATGCTTAGCTTCTTGGCAACAACAATGCAGTAGCATAATTCTCTCTCTTTTTTACCATCTCTCCTTCTCTCTACCCCTCCCTCTCTCCTCATTATTGATTTTCCCCTAGCATTATAAGCAAATCCTTTACCAAATTTAAAGTGGGAGATACCTATTTGCAGGTTGAATGAAATCATGTTTCTATCCTAAGGTAGGAGATGACTCCTGAGATGCTTCTTGGCAACGACAAAGCGGTAGCCTATTTCTCTCGATGCCTCTTTCCACCACCTCTCCTCCCTCTCTCTCTCCTCCTCCTCTCCTCCCTCTCTCTCTCCTCCACCTCTCCTCCCTCTCTCTCTCCTCCACCTCTCCTCCCTCTCTCTCTCCTCCTCCTCTCCTCCCTCCCTCCCTCCCTCCCTCCTCCTCCTTTTTTCTCTATCATTCCCTCGATCTCAGGTTAATTTAATTCCATAACCACCTCCTAATTACATGCGTTTCTCCGTTTCATTTTTTAATGAACCAAATGAGTTCTCTCTGCTGCCATCGTTCTTTTATGACAGTGATTCTGTGTAACAGTGTTTTCCTTTACCGCATCCATTAGAGCTGTTTGTAATATTTAACGACAGACATTCTGTTCCAACACATTTAGCTGTCGACATTAGCATATTCATGTTGATGTAGGACTACTGGTAGTATATGGGGTGATTATGGCCCTCCCTCACACACACACACACATACCCGCACACGCACACGCACACACACACATGCAAAAAGACTATAGGGTGATTGTGATTATAGTACATGCATTATCCTAATTGTCTGGTTATGGTATGATTTATGATCAACCATCATATGTACTGTAGTCACTAATGGGGCTTATGTTAATGGCCTAATATGATAAGATAAAGCTGGTTAGCTTCTCATGTAGGTTTTGTCTCTCCATGCATGTAATCTGTAGCCTATCCCATCTGTAGCTATGGCCGTTAGCGAGCCATTTCCTGTTTCAATCTGTATTGATATAGCTTGGAATTCAAAATGAATATCGCTCCAATTCACTGTTATATTGTTTCAGTTAAGTTAAAGGCCCAGTGCAGTCAAAAACTAGATTTTCCTGTCTTTTATATATATATTTCCACACTATGAAGTTGGTATAATACTGTAAAATTGTGAAAATGATGATAATGCCTTGTGTAAGAGCTGTTTGAAAAGACCACCTGAAATTTCTGCCTGTTTTGGTGGGATGGAGTTTTGGCATGCCTGGTGACATCACCAGGCGGTATAAGTTAATAGACCAATAACAAAGAGAGTTTCAAACATCTCTGCCAATAACAGCTTGTTTTCAGGTTACATATCCCTCCCATTAGGCTCGTCCAATTAGGCCCCTCACTCGGACCACTCCCAGACAGTCTTATCAAAATAATTTCTTGAGAAATTGCTCTTTGCTAAGATGCAAAGTGTTTTTTTTTGTTTTTTTTATAACAGTAAGGTACTTAAAGGTACACTTAGTGAAATGATGTTGCCACGAGCAGCAGCGCAGATATCGAGATGAGCGAGATGCACGACTTCGCTCTCACACAGTCACACACAGTATCTGTGCATGTGCACGGGTTCACTTCATACTGTTCACAGCGTGGTAGCCAGGACACCAAAACAGCAGAGAAGTTGAGCCTCGCGCTTCAACGTTCTTAGTTGTTGCAATAATTTACCCACTATGCTGTTTACTTTCTGCATCTACGTCATATCGCTGACTCTACCTTTAATTGTTACCGAGAAATGATTTGATATTGAGATAAAAAACGTCTGGGCCCGTAATTGTCGATGATCCATTACAGAGGGGCTTGGATTTGTAGCCAAGCGCAAGAGATCAGCTAGATTGGATCTCTCTCTCTAGCCAATAAAATACCAGTGAATTCAGAGACTGAGGTGGAGTGGTTTCCCCTTAGATCAATACATTAGGCTTGGAGCTAATTGTTAACAGTAATTGGTAAACAGTAATCAATGGCTACTGTGTGCTGGATCCATTTCTCTCAGGATAGGGTTGCCATAGGCTCTGTCTGCTTCTCAAATGGTATGCTATTTGACCATGACCCATAGAGCTCTCTGGTCCAAAGGTAATGCGCTATACAGGGGGATTTGGGACACAGACTGTCTCAAAATCTGTCCCCTCCTCTCCTCGTCTCCCTTCGTCATCTGGTCGCCTGGAGTCGGTCTGTAAGAACAGACCAGGTGAAAGAGCCTGATCACCATATTGTTTTCACCATTCAAGTCTTCTCCAATCAGGACAGATGAAGGGGAGGAGACGAGGAGAGGACAGTCAGGGTTTTAAGCAGTTGAGCCAGAGCCAGAGAGACTGGCTGGCAAGGTGGCAGCCGTAGCAGACAGCTGGGGTTGCCAGGTTGGGGGAGACCAGGGTTGCCAGAGCAGAGAAGGAGAATGAGCCATGCAGGGTTGAAGTGTTAAGTGGGTCAGTTAGGTAAAAGAAACCGTGAGAGACGTTTCTTATTCCCTTCCATCCAGACCGAAGAGGGCCTGTTGCTAGTGGCCAGTAGCTAGGGGCCTGTTGCTAGGGGCCAGTAGCTAGGGGCCTGTTGCTAGGGGCCAGTAGCTAGGGGCCTGTTGCTAGTGTAGCCGATGTGGAATCTCTATTTAGTTAACTTTTGGGAGAGACTAGGGTTGACAGGGTTGAAGAACCCACTATGTTAACTGGCTTTGCTCTCTCTTTCAATGAGCCATAGTGTGTTGAGGTGTACGTGGGTCAGTCAGGTTATGTGGTTGTGATCCTGAGACCGTGAGAGATGCTTCTCATTCCTTTCCTGACTGCAGAAGGCCAATAGCTAGTGGCTAGTAGCTACAGTATATAGGGTCTTACTCCCTTTCAGACTGGATAGTAAGGTTATAGGTTCTGTAATATTCCTTGCCAGTAGCCAGAGTCTCTGGATATGTCCCGATTCTCTAACCTGCTTTTAAATCCTTGAGAGCAACTGTGAAAGTGAACACTTTAGGAGAAGGCTGGAAAATCAGGACACACAGCCTTTTAGTTTGAGGGGTTAAAATTTAAGCTCTCCCCTAAGGCTGTGGTTAATTTAATTTATGTAATTCAAAGTGAATTTAACACATTTTCTGAGTTAACGTTGACTGTCTGTGTAGTCGTGTGTGTCGGCTGTAGTGTGTGTCAGCTTGCTAAAGTCCACAGGCTAAACCCATCCTTGTCAATGTGCACATCACTGGAAGACTGAGAGACACAGAAGTGTCAGGTTGATATGAAAGCACTTTCATCATATCTGATCTGGCATGGCTGTCTGTTTTTCTGTCAGGAATGTGAAAGTCACAGCTCTATCAAGGCTTGAACAGGCACATAAAATGAGACAAAATGGCACTGGAGGGAATGACGGCCGTTTATGGGCTCCTGACCAACTGTTTTGTGTATTATTTTGCCCTGATCGTAACTTTTTTTATGTAAATAATGTTTCCGCCATAGTTTCCTAAAACCGAAAAGAGCTTCTGGACGTCAGAAGAGCTATTATTAACCTCGATTTGGACGAGGACTTCTACTTCAATGAGTCGGAGGAGAAAGACATATTGATTATCCCGGACAAGGCCCAAATCCCGACACTTAGAGAAAGAAGGAAGAGACGTGGAAGAGAGCCCGGCGTGCGGGATATCTGACGAGACTACGTCGTCTCTACCTGTAATATCCTATGTTTCTCAGAGTCGAGGCTGAACAAGGACATGGTAAATATAGGTGGTTTTTCTATTCATCGGCAGGACAGAAATGTGGTGTGTGTCTCTTTGTTAACAACAACTGTTGCACAATCTCTAATATTAAGGATATCTCAAGGTTCTGTTCGCCTGAGTTAGAATAGCTCATGATAAGCTGTAGACTACACTATTTAACAAGAGAGTTTTCATTTCGCAGCTGTCTATTTACCACCACAAACCGATGCTGGCACTAAGACTGCACTCAACCAGCTGTATAGGGCCATAAGCAAACAGGAAAACGCTCATCCAGAGGCGGCGCTCCTAGTGGCCGGTGACTTTAATGCAGGAAAACTGAAATCCGTTTTACCTAATTTCTACCAGCTTGTCACCTGTGCAACTAGAGGCAAAAAAACTCTAGACCACCTTTACTCCACACAGAGACACATACAAAGCTCTCCCTCACCCTCCATCTGGCAAATCTGACCATAACTCTATTCTCCCGATTCCTGCTTACAAGTAAAAACTCAAACTGGAAGTACCATCTGAATACGAAAGTGGTCAGATGAAGCGGATGCTAAGCTACAGGACTGTTTCGCTAGTACAGACTGGAATATGTTCTGGGATTCATCCGATGGCATTGAGGAGTTTACCACATCAGTCACCAATGATGTTGTCCTCACAGTGACCGTACGTACATATCACAACCAGAAGCCATGGATTACAGGCAACATCCTCACTGAGCTAAAGGCTAGAGCTGCCACTTTCAAGGAGCGGGACACTAATCCGGACGCTTATAAGAAATCCCACTACGCCCTCCAACGAACCATCAAACAGGCAAAGCGTCAATACAAGAACAAGATCGAATCCTACTACACCGGCTCTGATGCTCGTCGGATGTGGCATGGCTTGCAAACTATCACAGATTACTAAGGGAAACCCAGCCGCAAGCTATCCAGTGATGTGAGCCTACCAGACAAGCTAAATATCTTCTATGCTCGCTTCGAGGCTAGCAACACTGAACTATGCATGAGAACACCAGTTGTTCTGGACGACTGTGTGATCAAGCTCTCCGTAGCAGATGTGACTAAGACCTTTAAACAGGTTAACATCCACAAGGCCTCAGGGCCAGATGGATTACCAGGACGCGTACTCAGAGCATGCGCTGACCAGCTGGCAAGTGTCTTCACTGACATGTTCAACCTCTCCCTGGCCCAGTCTGTAATACCTACTTGTTTCAAGCAGACCACCATAGTCCCTGTGCCTTAGAACGCCAAGGTAACCTGTCTAAATGACTATCGCCCCATAGCACTCACATCTGTAGCCATGAAATGCTTTGAAAGTCATGGCTCACATAAAACACCATCATCCCAGACACCCTGGACCCACTCCAATTCGCATACCGTCCCAACACATCCACAGATGACGCAATCTCTATTGCACTCCACACTGCCCTTTCCCATCTGGACAAAAGGAACACCTACGTGACAATGCTGTTCATTGACTAGAGCTCAACGTTGAACACCATAGATCCCTCCAAGCTCACCCACGACTGCGTGGACGCACACGACTCCAACATCATCATTAAGTTTGCCAACGACATGACGGTGGTAAGCCTGATCACCAACAACGATGAGACAGCCTGTAGAGAGGAGGTCAGAGACCTGGCAGTGTGGTGCCAGGACAACAACCTCTCCCTCAATGTCAGGAAGACAAAGGAGCTGATCTTGAACTACAGGAAACGGAGGGCCGACCACACATCGACGGGGCTGTAGTGGAGCGGCTCAAGAGCTTCAAGTTCCTCGCTGTCCACATCACTACGGAATTATCATGGTCCACACACACCAACACAGTTGTGAAGAGGGCACTACAACGCCTCTTCCCCCTCAGGAGACTGAAAAGATTCGGCATGGGCCCTCAGATCCTCAAAATGTTCTACAGATGCACCATTGAGAGCATCTTGACTGGCAGCATCACCACTGCTTGGCATCCAACCTCAAGGCGCTACAGAGGGTAGTGTGTAGGGCCCAGTACATCACTGGGGCCGAGCTTCCTGCCATCCAGGACCTCTATACCAGGCGGTGTCAGAGGAAGGCCCTAAATATTGTCAAAGACTCCAGTCACCCAAGTCATAGAATGTTCTCTCTGCTACCACACGGCAAGCGGTACCGATGCACCAAGTCTGGAACCAACAGGACCCTGAACATCTTCTACCCCCATCCCATAAGACTGCTAAATAGTTAGTTAAATAGTTAACCAATAGCTACCCGGACTATTTACATTGACCCATCACATACTACTTTTTGACTCATCACATACTGTTACTGTTCATTATCCTGTTGCCTAGTCACTTTATCCCCACCTAAATGTTATGTACACTATATATACAAAAGTATGTGGACACCTCTTCAAGTTAGTAGATTCGGCTATTTCAGCCACACCAGTTGCTGGCAGGTGTATAAAATCGCGCACACAGCCATGCAATCTCCACAGACAAACATTGGCAGTAGAATGGCCTTACTGAAGAGCACAGCGACTTTCAACGTGGCACCGTCATAGAATGCCACTTTTCCAACAAGTCATTTCATCACATTTCTGCCCTGCTAGAGCTGCCCCGGTCAACTGTAAGTGCTGTTTTTGTGAAGTGGAAACAACTAGGAGCCTCTCTCTCTCTCTCTCTCTCTCTCTCTCTCTCTCTCTCTCTCTCTCTCTGACCATGGCAGTCTCTCCCGTGGAGGCTTTGTGGTGGTGTGGCCCCTGGACACAGTGACTCTTCCCTATGGACACTGCAGCCCTGTGATTCACTCCCCTCATGTTCTCTCCTCGCTCTCTTAATTCAGTTCAATTCAATTCAAAGGGCTTTATTGGCATGGTAAACATGGGTCTCTCTCTCTCACTCTTCCTCTCTCTAGCCCACTCTCCTCTCTTGGCAGAGCAGAAAGAACCAAGTTGAATGTTCTTCTCCTGAGCTCCCCTGACTCCTCTCTCTCCTCTTTTGCTTAGTTCTCCTCTCCTGACTCCCAAGCTGTGAAAATCAATCCAGGAACAAAGAGAACCTTTCCATCTCTCTGCTCTTTCCCTCTTTACTCTCTCTTTCTCTCGTTCTCTCACTCACATCTTCTTAATGAATAATGCAGGGTGCTCCAGTTCCATAAAATACTAATTGCCCTAGTTTTTGAGTATAAGAAAAAATATCTTATTTATGCAATAGCGATAGTGAGAAACATGTACTTTGTTATCTAAGCAAAGGATTTGAGAGAAACCTTGATTATTGTAGCGTCGTTCTTGTAAATAGGCAACTATTTTACTTAAAGTTAAGACTATTTATTTCCTTTGTTTTTTTCTGCAGAATTTCCATTCTCTGTGTTTCCCTTGTAATCAGTGTGTAGGCCTAACCACTGTATTGTACTTTGTAACCATGGTTTATACATAAACATGCACCCTATTTAGAGAGGCTTTTGGTTTCCAGCAGCTTAACAGGCATTTACTAGAGAGAGAGAGAGAGAGAGAGAGAGAGAGAGAGAGAGAGAGAGAGAGAGAGAGAGAGAGAGAGAGAGAGAGAGAGAGAGAGAGAGAGAGAGAGAGAGAGAGAGAGAGAGAGAGAGAGATAGAGAAGGTGTGTGGGTGGTAGAGAGTGGGAGAGAGAGAGATAGAGAAAGCAGATAGAGAAAGGGAGAGAGAGAGCAGATAGAGAGAGGGCTAGAGAGAGAGCGAGAGAGAGCGAGAGAGAGAGAGCGAGAGAGAGAGAGAGAGAGAGAGAGAGAGAGAGAGAGAGGGTGGGTGGGAGAGAGTGGGAGAGAGAGAAAGCAGATAGAGAGAGAAAGAGAGCAGAAGGGATTATTCAGATGTTCTGTCATGTATTTTCTAAATACAGATTAGTTTGTTTAATGTATTCCAGGATTGTGCCTACCGTTGTTGATGGGGAGTGTAATTATGTTGTTATCGGTCTGTCTGTCTGTCTTTCTGTCCGTCTTTCTGTGGTTCTGAAACCTGATTAGCAGACCAGAGAGCAGGCTGAATCCTGTGTGAAAGGTCTTTAATGCCCCAGAGAGGAATAGAGAGACAACCTCCTCCCTCGGTATTTTAAAGGGGCTATGATGAGTGGCAGTCAGGGGAAGGCAATAAACACATGCAGTGACAGACAGTCACCAAATCCCTAAAACTCATATTTATCAATCTGTGCTTTTTATGCATTACAAAAATGGACCCACCCACCAGACGTAGCTAGCGATACGTTGACATGGAAAGAGAGAGAAGCCAGGGAGGGAGAGGGAGTCTAGTGGAGATGGACTCAGAGAGAGAAGCCAGAGAGGGAGAGGGAGTCTAGTGGAGATGGACTCAGAGAGAGCTACAAAGAGAGAAGCCAGAGAGGGAGAGGGAGTCTAGTGGAGATGGACTCAGAGAGAGCTACAAAGAGAGAAGCCAGAGAGGGAGAGGGAGTCTAGTGGAGATGGAATCAGAGAGAGCTACAAAGAGAGAAGCCAGAGAGGGAGAGGGAGTCTAGTGGAGATGGAATCAGAGAGAGCTACAGAGAGAGAAGCCAGAGAGGGAGAGGGAGTCTAGTGGAGATGGACTTAGAGAGAGAAGCCAGAGAGGGAGAGGGAGTCTAGTGGAGATGGACTCAGAGAGAGAAGCCAGAGAGGGAGAGGGAATCTAGTGGAGATGGACTCAGAGAGAGAAGCCAGAGAGGGAGAGGGAGTCTAGTGGAGATGGACTCAGAGAGAGAAGCCAGGGAGGGAGAGGGAGTCTAGTGGAGATGGACTCAGAGAGAGAAGCCAGAGAGGGAGAGGGAGTCTAGTGGAGATGGACTTAGAGGGAGAAGCCAGAGAGGGAGAGAGAGTCTAGTGGAGATGGACTTAGAGAGAGAAGCCAGAGAGGGAGAGGGAGTCTAGTGGAGATGGACTCAGAGAGAGAAGCCAGAGAGGGAGAGGGAATCTAGTGGAGATGGACTCAGAGAGAGAAGCCAGAGAGGGAGAGGGAGTCTAGTGGAGATGGACTCAGAGAGAGAAGCCAGAGAGGGAGAGGGAGTCTAGTGGAGATGGACTCAGAGAGAGAAGCCAGGGAGGGAGAGGGAGTCTAGTGGAGATGGACTCAGAGAGAGAAGCCAGAGAGGGAGAGGGAGTCTAGTGGAGATGGACTTAGAGGGAGAAGCCAGAGAGGGAGAGAGAGTCTAGTGGAGATGGACTTAGAGAGAGAAGCCAGAGAGGGAGAGGGAATCTAGTGGAGATGGACTCAGAGAGAGAAGCCAGAGAGGGAGAGGGAGTCTAGTGGAGATGGAATCAGAGGGCTGCAGAGAATCTCTGTGGCTGTATAGCAGCTGCACTGGTTATGCCCACCACGCCCAACCCTCTGGCCTTACACACACACACACACACACACACACACACACACACACACACACACCTAGGCTTGTGGCTGGTTAGAGAGCAAAGCTGTGATGGTTCCCAGGGCCCAGCCCATTACAGCATGTCTCCCTCCCAGACCTCATTCAGCTGCTGTATTTCTCCCCTTCCCTTATTCCCCCTCTCACTAACTTTCTCTTTCCCTCCCCTGTGTCTCTCTCTCTCGTTCCCCCTCTTACTCCCTACCTCCCTTCTGTCTCTCTTCATCCAATCTCTGTCTCTCACTCTCACCTCCTCTTTCTCTTCCCCTGTGTCTCTCTCTCTCTCTCATTCCCCCTCTCACTCTCACCTCCTCTTTCCCTCCCCCTCTCTCTCTCTCTCTCTCTCTCTCTCTCTCTCATTCCCCCTCTCACTCTCACCTCCTCCCCTGTGTCTCTCTCTCTCTCTCTATCTCTCTCTCTCTCATTACCCCTATCACTCTCACCTCCTCCCCCCTCTCACTCTCACCTCCTCCCCTGTGTCTCTCTCTCTCTCTCTATCTCTCTCTCTCTCTCTCTCTCTCTCTCATTACCCCTATCACCTCTCACCTCCTCCCCTCCTCACTCTCACCCTCTCTCTCTCTCTCTCTCTCTCTCTCTCTCTCTCTCTCTCTCTCTTCTCTCTCTCTCTCTCTCTCTCTCTCTCTCTCTCTCTCTCTCTCTCTCTCTCTCTCTCTCTCTCTCTCTCTCTCATTCCCCCTCTACTCTCACCTCCTCCCTGCCTCTCTCTCTCTCTCTCTCTCTCTCTCTCTCTCTCTCTCTCTCTCTCTCTCTCTCTCTCTCTCTCTCTCTCTCTCTCTCATTCACCCCCTCACTCTCACCTCCTCTTCCTATTCCCCTCCATTCTGTCCCATCTCCTCCTCCTTCACCACCCCTCTCTTTGTTTCTCCTCTTGCTACCTCTCTCCCTCTCTCCCCTTCTCTCAGGCTAAAAACAAATTGGAGGCTGTTGAAGGAAGGGAGGCCTCGGCCTGCTGTGTTTCACATGCAACACACACACATTATCAGGTTTTTGCAGCAGAACAGAATAGAACAGAACATAACAGAATAGAACAGAACAGAACAGAACAGAACAGAATAGAACAGAATAGAACAGAACAGACCCGAATAGAACAGAATAGAACAGAACAGAATAGAACAGAACAGAACAGAACAGAACAGAACAGAATAGAACAGAACAGAACAGAACAGCAGAATAGCTTCTTAAAGAGGCAGATCTGAATAACAAATGGCTTTGCAAAGCAATAGGAATGAGTTTGATAATACACGGCTTTGCAAAGCAATGGTAATATGTTTGATTTAATTTCATTCTGAAGACCCTGGTGAAGGCTGTAGCACGTTGTCAGTTTTTCTGCTCGCTGAGCATTCTGTTTGTGTGGAACACATCATTTGGAATGGTGCCCAATGGTAATCCGACATGATGGGGAAGCTTGTTTGCAGTTTGCACCTGGCCGGCCCTGCGGTGTAATTGTGACAGTTGAAAACCATTTCAGTTATTTGAAACCTATTTGAGTTGACAAAAAACCCAGTCTATTACCTATTAAACTAGGCCATGACAGGAAATCAGGACATCTAGATACTGTGTATTTCCCTGTCTGCTGTAGAAATTAATAAGTGAAATCTTAAAGCCAGTGACTCGGTAGATATTGATCGGCAGTGTAATTGAGACACTTGAAAACCGTTCTGCAGAAATTCATAACTGAACATCCTAAGAATACTTCCAGAACTACTAGAATGTCCTTTTACAGCCAGCGAGTCAGTAGATATTGACTGCATCCCAAATGGCACCCTATTTCTCATATAGTGAACTACTTTTGACCATGGCCAATAGGGCTCTGGCCAAAGGTAATGCACAATGTATAAGGAATAGAGTGCCATTTGGAATGCAGCTCAGAACAGCACCAGAATAGAAAACAACTGCTCAGCATATATTATTCAGTGAAAAGCATGATCCTAAAATATAGTTTGGGGGCAATAGGAGCCTAACCAGTCCAACCAGTCTAACAAGTCTAACCAGCGAAACCAGTCTAACCTGCGAAACCAGTCTAACCAGCGTAACCAGTCTAACCAGCGAAACCAGTCTAACCAGTCTAACCAGCGAAACCAGTCTAAACAGCGAAACCAGTCTAACACACAATAAAGGAGAAGAGAGGAGAGGAGAGAGAGGAGAGGCGAGAGAGGAGAGAGGAGAAAGAAGAGAAGAGAAGAGAAGAGAAGAGAAGAGGAGAGGAGAGGAGAGGAGAGGAGAGAGAGAGAGAGAGAGAGAGAGAGAGAGAGAGAGAGAGAGAGAGAGAGAGAGAGAGAGAGAGAGAGAGAGAGAGAGAGAGAGAGAGAGAGGAGAGAGAGGAGGAGAGGAGAGGAGAGGAGAGGAGAGGAGAGGAGAGGGAGAGGAGAGAAAGGAATAGGAGAGAGAGAGAGGAGAGAGAGAGAGAGAGGGGAAAGGAGAGGAGGAGAGAGAAGAGGAGAGAGAGGAGAGGAAGAGAGGAGAGGAGGAGAGGAGAGAGAGGAGAAGAGGAGGGGAGAGAGACAGGAGAGGAGTGGAGAGGAGAGGAGGAGAGAAGAGGAGAGGATATAGAAGAGAAGAGAAGAGGAGAGAAGAGGAGAGAAGAGAGGAGAGCGCAATTAATGAATCTTTGCTGGCTAACAGCAGGAGAGGAGGGGGGCACATTGGTGACTGAGGTCTGTTTCATTATGGAGATTTTCACTGCAGTGTCTTTCCAATCTCTATCCCTCTATCCCTCCATCCCTCCATCCCTCCATCCCTCCATCCCTCCATCCCTGGCTCAAACACTGAGGTCTGATTAAATCAGGAACCAGATTGGCCTGCCACCTGCTGCAGAGACCATTTACTCTCTCTCCCTCCCTCTCTTCCTGTCTCTCTCTCTCTCTCCCCCTCTCTCTCTGTATCTTCCCCTCTCTCTTTGTATCTCACCCCCTCTCTCTGTATCTCCCCCTCTCTCTCTGTATCTTCCCTCTCTCTCTCTCTCTCTCTCTCTCTCTCTCTCTCTGTATGTATCTCCCCTCTCTCTCTTTGTATCTCTCCCCCTCTCTCTGTATCCCCCCCTCTCTCTGTATCTCTCCCCCTCTCTCTCTGTATCGCCCCCCCTCTCTCTGTATCTCTCCCTCTCTCTTTGTATCTTCCTCTCTCTCTCTCTCTCTCTCTCTCTCTCTCTCTCTCTCTCTCTCTCCTGTATCTCCCCCCTCTCTATGTATCTCCCCCTCTCTCTCTCTGTATATCCCCCTCTCTCTCTATGTATCTCCCCCTCTCTCTCTGTATCTCCCCCTCTCTCTCTCTGTATCTCCCCCTCTCTCTCAGTATCTCCCCCTCTCTCTCTCTCTGTATCTCCCCCCCTCTCTCTGTATCTCCCCCCCTCTCTCTTCCTCTCTCTCTCTTCCTCTCTCTCTCTCCTCCTCTTCCTCCCATACTGGAGCCAGTATGATATATGTGTCAGTCTAATGGGTTGGCCTGTGATGTGATCCTCTCTAGGGGTTGGTAGATGGACCTATTCAAAACACCACTCTCTACAGCCACTCAGTAACACACACGCTCAATCGTACTCAGTAATACACACACTCTCTCAATAACGCTTTCAATACACCCTCGGAATACACTAAGACACTCGGAAACACACACACTCAAAAAACGCACAATCTGAAACACACTCTCAATAACAAACCCAAGAAACACACACTCTCAATACATTCAAAATAACACACTCAATTCATACGCAGAAACACACACTCTCAATACATTCAAAATAACACACTCAATACACACTCTTCAGCCCCCAGCAGTTAAAAGTTAACAGACCAATAAGAAAGAGGGCTCTTGCGGTGACCGTATCACTGCCACACTGGCAGTCATGAGTTATGACCGCAGTCAAATCAGTGGTGTAAAGTACTTAAGTAAAAAATACTTTAAAGTACTACTTAAAGGAAAACTCCACCCAAAAACTCTCTTTTGGTATTTGTTTCATTAGTCCATTGTTGACCTAGTCCCAAAATGTTTGTTTGTCAGCACTCAAAATGCATCATACGGGGATGATTTCTGTATTTTGAAAGTTACATATCTTGAAAACTTGAGTGCTGACAAACAAAACATGGCTATCCATACATTTTTGAAACAAGAAAATTGTGCGGTCTCGTTTGTTTAATAAAAAGAATGTGAAATTATTTATACTTTTACTTTTGATACTTACGTATATTTTAGCAATTACATTTACTTTTGATACTTAACCAAATACTTTTAGACTTTTATTCAAGTACTATTTTACTGGATGACTTTCACTTTTACTTGAGTCATTTTCTATTAAGGTATCTTTACTTTTACTCAAGTATGACAATTGGGTACAAATTCCACGTGACCGTTGAGTCACGCTAATCTCCTCTTATGCAGTCTGGACATGTGTTAGTAGTAGCCAAGTTGCTAACAATCATCTGTAAGGGTTGGTGTGAGGTGTGACCCAGGTGCGGTGCAGGATAGACAGTAGGCAGTAGGCAAGGATGGTGAAACAAGGATCTTTACTGGTGGTCCAAAAACCAGGATACAAAACAACAGACTATACACGAAAACAAATGAGGAGCACAAAGGTCTCCAAAAAACAGGCTGACAGCAAACAATACGAAATACTAACTCTGACTGGAAAAACACAACGACACAGGGAGAACACTTCTCGAGTACCTGTAACTCCGTCACGTGATCCGACACTGATACGTACTGCTTGACATCAAGGAACTAGCAGAGAAAACTGAGCAAGGGAACACAGGGAAGTGAGGGCATAAATACACAGGTGAATCAGATAGCCACAGGTGACACCAATAGGCAGATATTTAGTCCTGACTGTGAGTGAGGAGGTGCCTATGGTGGTCGGAGGATGACACCTAGTGGGTCGCTCCGGAACTGCGACCCACTCCTGTAAAAGTGCCCCCCCCCCCCGACAAACGGCCCCAGCCGTTCACCTTGGCGCCTCCGGGTGGAGGCGACGGAATGCTGTATCAGTCCTGGGTCCAGAATGTCACTCCTGGGCACCCCGGACCGCTCCACCGGCCCATAACCCTCCCAG
This sequence comes from Coregonus clupeaformis, assembly GCF_020615455.1. Lineage (NCBI taxonomy): Eukaryota > Metazoa > Chordata > Actinopteri > Salmoniformes > Salmonidae > Coregonus > Coregonus clupeaformis. The sequence goes on from NC_059201.1 coordinate 6,337,606, forward strand.
TCCACCAGAAATAGGAGACCCCTCCCCACCCGCCGGCAGTCCAGGATCCGGTCCACCGTAAAAGCCGGCTACCCTCCGACGAGGTGCAGCTGGGGAACAGTACGAGGAGGGGGAGCCAGGGGACAGGTGGCGACAGGCTAGAGGAGGGACACATGGAATGTGGGATGCATCCGCATGGTGGGGGGAAAGTTGCAGGCGGTAGGTCACTGGGTTGACTCGCTGGACCACTCTGATTGGCCCGACGGGACCGCCACCTCCTCCTCTTGCTCGGGGAATAGGGGCGCTTGGGGTCTTTGTGTTTGTCCCAAATTGCACCCTATATCATATATAGTGATATCATATATACTTTTGATATGGCAGGGGTCGGAGCAGCCCTGCCGCGGGCTGACGTGAGCTCTTCGTGCGTGCGCACAACGGAAAAACAGCCACGAAGGCGTGCGTTTCCCCCTCAGCAGATGGCCACCAGAACCTCCTACGCAGGCGGTGCCTATGGTTGTCGGAGGATGACACCTAGTGGGTCGCTCCGGAACTGCGACCCACTCCTGTAACAATCGTCAGGTCACTAATGGCCTGGTACTCAGGGCTCTATTGTCCCTCTAACCACTCTGACATAAATGCAATCGAAAATCACATCAAACAATTATCATCAAAACAGTATCACGCTTTTAAAACTCACTTCACTGTGATCGATCAATTTGAATAAATAAGTTCAACAGCAGGTTGAAACTGAGTGGAAAACATGGTCGCTGTGGATGTTGTTTCAAAGCTTAACACAATGAAATCGACAGTTTCTATGGTGATGATTAATTCAAAACACCCATACGCATATTAGAGCTTACACCTATATATGAGCCCAAGCCCCCCCCCCCCAAAAAAAAAACCTGAATTAAAATAATGATTGTGCTGTTATACAATACATAGCATACTGCATATTACACATGGCAGAAAAACATTTAAAAAACAACAACATAGATTTAAGATGTCTTTGGTACATGATTGGTCTAGCGTATACTCCAAAATTAAACAAATTAAATGGCCTTTGAGCGTGGACTGTGTTATTATACATACAGGATGGACTGGTTACCTTACGCCACGCTCCAAACGTTCTATCCATGAGTCTGGGACATAACTTATTGTCACGATTCAGACAGACGACCAGAGGACCACAATTGCGTCACACCAGAAAGTTTATTAAACTTAAGGGAAAAGGGGAAGTAGGGAGTGAATGAAGGCTCCAGGGGTAACAGGGATCCCGTCCAATGCGCTGGGTCTGTGCCCCCCAGTGGCAGCGATGCGTCCTATGAAGCCGGTGGTGGGTGGTCCAGAAGTCCTGGGGGGAGACACAGACACAACAGGGCGGAATGAAACCAGGCAGCAGTACAGTTCAAGGGAAATCCAAAATACGTAGTAGCAAGGCAGAAGGCTGGTCAGAGTTACCGGGATTGAAGAGTAGTCAGGAGTCGTAATGGCAGAAGCAGGTCTGGATCTCCTGAGGCAGAAGAGTATCCAAAAAACAGGCAGGTCCGGGGTCACAAAACCAGGGTGAGCCAGAAGCGCGAGCAAACAGGTTCCGGGTGTGAGCTTTGCAGACGATCTGACACCGGAGAGCTGAAAGACAGGGCCTTAAATACTGGGAGAGGTTAGTGGGTAATGCAGCGCAGCTGGCAGAGTAATTAGAGCCGAGCAGAGCAGGGACAGGTGGAGCTAGTTAGGCTGAGTAGAGAGAGGGAGGTGAGCAGAGTGGAAGATAGTGGAAACAAATTAAGGTGGTAACCCGGTGGAGTGAGAGGGCTCATGACAGAACCCCCCAAGGGACGGCCCCAGAAGTCCCAAGAGCAACACCACGCCGGGCGGGAGGAGGGGAGCCGGAGGAGGGCTAGAACTCCTCCGAACGGTCCGAGTGAACGTCCTCATCCTCGGAGGAAGCCGGAGGGCCGTGGTCGGGGAGATGGGACAGGTCCCGAGACAGGATCAGGCACAGGACAGGAAGCCGAGCGGGCCGGACGGTTAGGGACCCCTCTGGGGCGGCCCCTACGGATTGCAGGTTGATCCGGATGCCGTTGGTGGAAAGCGGTGATGAGAGTCCTATCCACAATCCGACTAGCTGGCACCCAGGTCCTTTCCTCAGGTCCATAGCCCTCCCAGTCAATGAGGTACTGGAGACCCCCTACCCCTCCGTCTGGACCGAAGCAGGCGGCGGACGGTGTAAACCAGACCACCATCGACGAGCCGTGGAGGAGGAGGACCAGGCGCAGCAGGGACCAGCGGACTCTCATGGATGGGCTTAATCTTAGACACATGGAAAGTGGGTGCACCCTCAGGAATTAGGCAGTTGGAGCCGGACAGCAGTTGGGCTAATCACTCTTATGATAGGGAATGGGCCAATGAACCGAGGTGCCAGCTTCTGCGACTCCACCCTGAGTGGCAGGTTCTTCGATGACAACCACACCCTTTGACCAACATGGTAGGTGGGAGCAGGAATTCTCCGACGGTTGGCCCCGGTAGTGTAGCTGGCAACGGACCTGAGGAGTGTGGCTCGGGCTTGTGACCAGGTGCGGCGACATCGACGGGCAAAAGCAAGTGCAGATGGGCAAGTAACCTCCTCCTCCTGGCTGGCAAATAGAGGAGGCTGGTATCCATAAACACATTGGAAAGGGGACATACCGATGGCAGAGCAGGTCAGAGAATTGTGTGCGTACTCCACCCATGTCAATTGCTGCGACCAGGAGTGGGGGTTGCGTGAAGTCATGCATCGCAGTGCCTTCTCGAGCTCCTGATTAGCCCGCTCTGACTGCCCATTGGATTGGGGATGGAATCCGGAAGTCAGACTGACTGTGGCTCCCAGCAGGTGACAGAACTCCTTCCAAAAAGCGGAGGAGAATTGTGGACCACGGTCAGAAACAACATCCCTTGGCAGTCCGTGGATCCGGAAGACGTGTTCCAGGACCACCTGGGCGGTCTCCTTGGCGGTTGGGAGCTTGGGGAGGGGAATGAAGTGTGCCATCTTGCTGAAACGGTCAACGATGGTGAGAATGACGGTCATGCCACTTGAAGGGGGGCAGCCCCGTGACAAAGTCAAGGGCGATGTGAGACCAGGGACGTCTGGGCACAGGCAGGGGCTGCAGCAATCCGGCTGGGGGCTGGCAGGACGACTTGTGTTGGTTGCAGATGGGGCAGGCTTGGACGATTCCCGTACATCCTTCCTCAGAGAGGGCCACCAGAACCTCTGGGCGAGCAGGTTGTAAGTGCGGGTGGAGCCAGGGTGACAAGCTAGGCGGGAGTCATGTCCCCACTGAATGACCTGGGACCTCAGGTCTTCGGGGACAAAAAGGCGGTCAGCTGGGCAAGTGCTGGGACCTGGCTGGTTACGGAGAGCCTCCAGCACCTGTTCCTCAACAGCCCAGGTCAGAGCTGCAACGATGCAGGGACTTGGCAGAATCGACACAGGGTCCTTGGAGGGGGTGTCATCCTTCTGGAATTGACGGGAGAGGGCGTCTGGCTTGGTGTTGCGTGATCCAGGCCGGTATGACAGAGTGAAATTAAACCTGGTGAAGAACAGGGCCCAGCGGGACTGCCTGGAGTTCAACCGTTTGGCCGTGCGGATGTACTCCAAGTTCTTATGATCGGTCCAAACGAGAAATGGAATGGTGGACCCCTCCAGCCAGTGACGCCACTCCTCCAAGGCAAGCTTCACAGCCAGCAGCTCACGGTTCCCTATGTCGTAATTGCACTCAGAGGGGGACAACCGACGTGAGAAAAAGGCACAGGGATGGAGCTTCCTATCCTCCGCAGCCCACTGAGAAATCACAGCACCAACTCCCACATCCGAGGCGTCCACCTCCACAATGAATTGCCGGTCCACATCAGGCATCTGGAGGATGGGAGCGGAGGTGAACCTCACCTTGAGGGTACTGAAGGCTTTGTCGGCTGCTGGGGTCCAGGTGAAGGGTTGCTTGGTGCTGGTTAGAGCAGTGAGAGGGGCAGCAACGGTACTGTAGTTCCGGATAAACTTCCTATAGAAGTTAGCAAACCCCAGAAACTGTTGCAGCTTCTTTCTGTTCTCCGGAACTGGCCATGAAGTGACTGCTGATACTTTGGCAGGATCCATTTGGATACTTCCTTCTGCCACTATGTACCCCAGGAAGGCCACTGTCTTGACGTGAAACTCACATTTCTCTGCCTTGGCGTAGAGGGAATTCTCCAGAAGACGATGAAGGACTTGCTGGACATGGCGGGTGTGTTCAGACAGGTTTCTGGAGTAAATTAAGATGTCATCCAGGTAAACGAAGACAAACTTGTTTAACATGTCCCGCAGTACATCATTCACTAGAGCCTGGAACACAGCAGGAGCATTGGTGAGGCCAAAAGGCATAACCAGATACTCGTAGTGGCCTGTTGGTGTATTGAATGCGGTTTTCCATTCATCTCCCTCCCGGATCCGCACTAGGTGGTAAGCGTTTCTGAGATCCAACTTGGTAAAAACAGTGGCTCCCTGGAGCAACTCAAAAGCAGAGGTGAGCAGAGGCAGAGGGTAACGGTTCTTCACTGTGATGTCGTTGAGTCCCCTGTAGTCGATGCAGGGGCGAAGAGATCCGTCCTTCTTCCCCACAAAGAAGAAGCCAGCACCAGCAGGAGATGAAGATGAACGGATTAATCCTGCGGACAGAGAGCCATTGATGTAGTCCTCCATGGACTTTCTTTCAGGAGCAGACAACGAATAAAGACGACCCCTTGGAGGAGCTGTTCCAGGGAGGAGGTCGATGGCACAGTCGTACGGTCGGTGAGGGGGCAGAGATGTGGCTCTTGCTTTGTTAAACACCTCTCTGAGACCATGGTAGCATTCTGGGACATTGGAGAGGTCAGGAGCGGAGTTAGTAGGTACTGGCCGAGGGGGTAGTGCGGCAGCAAGCAGGCAGGTTCGGTGGCAGTCCTCTCCCCACTCCCCTGATCACCCCGGTCACCCAGTCGAGCTGAGGGTTGTGCCGGCGGAGCCATGGGTAACCCAGGATGAGGGGTTGGCCTGGAGAGGGGGAGCAGGTGAAACTGGATAGTTTCTTGATGGTTTCCGGACAGACCCATCGAGACCGGGGCCGTGACATGAGTGACCGATCCGAGTAAGTGTCCGTCCAGTGCCCGGGCAGGAATAGGAGGTGTCAAACGGAGGTTCTCCAGTCCCAGTTGGCGTGCCAGCTTGATGTCCATTATGTTGGCTTCGGCGCCAGAATCCACCAGAGCAGCCAGGGTGTGAGTTGAGTCAGAGAGGCGGAGGTGAACTTGCAGCAGGGGTTTGCGGTCGGAGGACTGGATGGTCATTGAACTCAACCGGACTCCCCCTCCGCCCGGTGAGCTTCGGCCCTTTAAAGGGCAGGTTACCACACGATGTCCATCACCTCCACAATAGAGGCAGAGGTTTG